>NC_083728.1:48308101-48611131 GCF_028564815.1 Eubalaena glacialis | reverse complement strand
GTGCAAGGCTTTGGAGCCTGTCAGTTTACCGTGAATGTCCATCCTCCATGTTAATTCAAAGTAACTATTATGGAGGACCAATGGAGCATGAGCTATTCTTGCACTTTGTGTGATGTCTCAGAATAATCTAGACAGCCTCAAATATCACTTTGGTAACAGCCTCTAGAATAATATGAGAAAAGACTTGATTTAACTCAACAGGGATTTGCTGGGAGCCTACCTTGCATAAGGCACAGAGTTAGATGAGAAGGAGAATTCAAGAGGTGGGAGACAGCCCCTGACTTTGTTCAGCTGACAGTCTCATGAGGAGCTTAAACACTGAGATGGCGTGAGCAGGTGGAAACTCAAAGCATGCCTCACTCTGCAGAACATTCAGACATTTGGTTTTATAATACAGTCCAAATCAGGCTTCTCACACAATCACTTTTTATGACTTCCTGGGCTCCTGCACATCTCAGCTCTGCCCACCTGTCCTCACATCTCAACATCATGCCACTTCTGGCTGCAACTTGACTAAACTTGTTGTAGTTCTCTGAGCGTGGCAGCCTCCTTCTGGCCACCAGGATCTTGTCCATCTGCACAGAAGATAAAGCCCTTTGCTGATTGCCTGGCCAACTCCTGCTGGCACTTCTCGTGCCAGCGAAGGTGCTATATCTTTCAGAAATTTTTTCTTTAACTTCCTAATCTGGATTAGGTGCCACCTCTCTTCCCTTCCCAGCACCCTGATTTCCCTCTGCTCTGACACTATTAGACTCCGTCATATTCCATCCATCCCTCCAGCCCACCAGCTAGCTAACCAGTCAGCCAACCAGCCATCATTTAAATACTGAGGGTCTTTTATGTGCCTGGGAAAAGATTATCAAAGAGAGCAAGCTTATGTTCTCAGTTCTAGTAAGAGACAGACAACAGACAACTAAATAAATTTAAAGATAATTTTAGATAGTTGCCAGTACTGTAAAGAAAATTAAATAGGAAAATTGAGACACAAGTTTACTGTCAGGAGTATAAGAGAAGGGTAGCCAGAGAAGGCAACTCAGAGGTATCCAGGAGCTGAATCTCCCTCTATTTTCCATTATTCTTAAGGTTTAAGAAAGAGTTCTAGAGTGATGACAAAGGTAGAGACTCTGAGGCAGCAGCCAGTTGGAGAGTTGAGCGTGAAGGGGACGGGGAGTATGGAGTGAAATTGGAGAAGGTGAGCTCATGCAGGGTCTTGTGGGCTTTGGTAAGATTTTTTTCCAAGTGCACTGGAAATTCACTCTGGAATTTTAAGTAGTGGCAGTGGGAGGAGTAAAACAAAAAGATTTATTTTTAAAAAAATCACTGGCTGCTGCATAGAAAATGGCTGCTATATATATAGAAAAAGGGTGGATTAATCTAGATAAGAATAGTGGTACTTATCAGCCTAATGATCCAATCTCTCTACTATATTATATCTTCTCACAGTAGAGGACATATGCTTCATATGTCTTTATATCTCCGTAGTTTAGGATAATGGCTTATATATTATAAGAACACCCAACTTATGGGAGACGGCTAGTTCCAGATGGAGCTGGTGATAATGTCATCTCAATATGTTCTATCCCTTCCTGTCCTCTCTCTTGAGTGCCAAGTCATTGGGTATTTAATGAATCCGTTCTTACCAACTAATTCTTCTACCCAAGCTAATGCTTTAGCACAGGGAAACTGAAATAAGAGCCTCCCAATTGATTAAAAAACACATTTCATACTTTACAGTATTGAAAAGTTACAAAGATGCTCTTACAAATTAGTATTATTTAATTTTGTGGTAAATCCTGTATCATTTAAATGAGACATTTAGAACCTCAGTTAAATGATAATTGGTCCCTTTTCAAAAATTTTTGTTTTATTAATGAAACAAAATTTAATGGAAAAGACACAAATAGTAATAAAAATAATAGTTATAAATAAAATCCTAATGAAGTTGAAGTATGCTGAATTTTCATAGTTTGTAGGAAAACAAATATCTTATTAATAGTTTTGTGTATGTGTGTAGAGTTATATTTGTAAAACTAATTTATGAAATAACATTTCTAAGTAGTTGGCCTCATTAATTAGATGGCTTTGTTGTCATCATTTTCCATCAGAGAGGTATGATGCTGTTGGGTGAATTAAAGGGAAAAACATGAATTGTAAGTAAGAAGCTCACTTTATTTTCTGAAGTAGTAAAGGAGAGAAAAATCCACCCACATAATTATGTTCCTTATTTCCAGAGTTGTCCAATGGACATATTATGTTAGCAACATATGTAACTTAAATTTTCTCATAACAATATTTAAAAAGTAAAAATAAATGTGAAATTAATTTTATATTTGGCTTACCTGAATATATACAAATATTATCATTTGAACCTATAATTAATATAAAAAATTACCAAAGAGGTAATTTACATTTTTTTCTTGGTACTAAGTTTTTGAAATCCACTGCGTGTTTTATAACACATCTCTCTTTGGTCTCAGCATCTTTCCAGGGCTCAATAGACACATGTAGCTAGTGGCTATTGCATTGGACAGTGCAGCCTGATATCTTCATTTTACATATTCTACATTGGAGGGGTGTGTGTGTGTGTCTGAAAGTAGGAAGGAGGTGACCCACTATGAATTCAGAAGATGGATCTTCCTTTTAAATTCACAGAATGGTTCACATACTGATCCATAGCCTTATTCCTTTTTCAGTCATCAAAGTTATGGCCTAACAAAGGCCTTGCTTTGGGCATTAAGATTCTGAAGCTAACTGCATCTAGCTTTTCCGTATCACTCTAATAACTCAGATGGATACTTATAGGGATAATTTAATAATAATTTGACTGAATTAAACCAAAAAGTCAATTTGCAGATGCTAACTATGTCTGATATGATGTTTCATTTCACTGATTTCTCTATGAATCCTGGGATCCTCGTCTTGTCTGTAGGGTAATTATTGGTGGGAGTCTGGATAACCAGCTGTATCTCCAAGCGGAAGAGATGATATGAGTGAAGCCCCTCAAGTTGAACATAGCTTTTCCTTTCCATCACAAATGTTCTGGAAATATGCACATAGATCTGTATGGACAGAATACTGGCATAGTCTTTCCTTAAGAAAAGGCCAAACACATATACCCTGAGAAAACCATAGCTCAAAAAGAGTCATGTACCATGATGTTCATTGCAGCTCTATTTACAATAGCCAGGACATGGAAGCAACCTAAGTGTGCATCAACAGATGAATGGATAAAGAAGATGTGGCACATATATACAATGGAATATTACTCAGCCATAAAAAGAAACGAAATTGAGTTATTTGTAGTGAGGTGGATGGACCTAGAGTCTGTCATACAGAGTGAAGTCAGAAAGAGAAAACAAATACCGTACGCTAACACATATATATGGAATCTAAAAAAAAAAAGGTTCTGACAAACCTAGGGGCAGGACAGGAATAAAGACGCAGATGTAGAGAATGGACTTGAGGACACGGGGAGGGGGAAGGGTGAGCTGGGACGAAGTGAAAGAGTGGCATGGACATATATACACTACCAAATGTAAAATAGATAGCTAGTGGGAAGCAGCTACCTAGCACAGGGAGATCAGCTCGGTGCTCTGTGACCGCCTAGAGGGGTGGGATAGGGAGGGTGGGAGGGAGACGCAAGAGGGAGGAGATATGGGGATATATGTATATGTATAGCTGATTCACTTTGTTATAAAGCAGAAACTAACACACCATTGTAAACAATTATACTCCAATAAAGATGTTAAAACCAAAAAAACAGAAAAGGCCCAACAAGATGCAAACTACTGTACAGAGAATGAATAAACAACAAGGTCCTACTGTATATACTGTATAGCACAGGGAACTATATTCAATATCCTGGGATGAACCTTAATGGAAACGAATATAAAAAAGAATGTGTATGTGTATATATATATAACTGAATCACCTTGTTGCATAGCAGGAATTAACACAATATTGTAAATCAACTATACTTTAATTAAAAAAAAAAAAAAGAAAAGAAAAGCCCAAACAAATGTCACGGTCTCCTCCGATTGGAGATCAGTCATTTTATTGGTGTCAATGGGTAAATATATCTTGGGCTTATTTCTAGAGTGGGGAGGAACACCTCAAACCTGTCACCCTAGCTATCAATTTCCATTCTTTTCAAAATCCCTTATCTGCTTAATGGAAGGGTTAAGCTCATGGAGTTTTTCCTTTACCTGGCTCATTCAAATAACGACACATTCGTTGTCCTTAGCAGTTTTAAATGTCACAAAATTACATCATGTAGGACTGTATGCCCTTTCCCCCACACTAGATATGTTATCAATAAGCTGAAAATTATAATTAAAAAACTAAAAGGCACTGATCACTGTCTGGTGAAGTTTCATTTAGAGCTCAGAGACCACTGAAGACCACTAGGTTTTCTTCTTAGCCATACATAAATAAATAAATCCTCACTGACACGTAATAAACAAACAAACATTCTGGGAAGCTGTGCCGATCAGGGGAGTTGTGTGTAAAGAGCCTTCTGTTAGCTTCCAGGCACTTGAAGGATGTTAAGTGGCTTGAAAAGCTGTGCAAAGTGAGAGGGGGTGAAAGTGTGGTTGCTTCTGCCATTAGGCAGGGAACATTTCAGGACCTTCACTGAGCAAGTGTAAATGAGGCTGCCACTGGCTGTGATGCTGAGAGAAGGCTACCAATTGTTAAACAGGTCCTGGCTTTGACATATTAAAAATGTAGCTCTGATCCCTCATTAAAGGGTCTATTGTTAAGAAAAGCCTATCTTTTTATTCATAAAGAGAAACGACAGGTTTGAGGATTTTAGTGCAGGGAAAAGATATATATGTGTATTGGAGGGCTGGAGAAAAATCCATAAAATCATATGAAACACTGACTATATCTCCAAAGGTTTCACAAGGTCTAATCTTCGGGAGAAATGAATCCCATTCTGATGAACTACATAAGGCTGCATTAGGAGAGTCTCAAGACCAATAAATATTACACTGTAAGCAGGGCTACAAATTAGGCATAAATCAAAACTGCCAAGGACACTGCCATCCTCCCAGTTCTCCAAGCGGGTTATTTTTGCTTCCTCCATCACCAATTCAATCAACATCAATCCCCACTGATTCTCCTTCACGTCTTAGGGAACAAAAGTGTTCCCTATTTTTGTTTTAACATTCTCCCAACTAATCCAAACGCTCTTTGTCTGCCCCCCCTAGAGAACCACTGAGAGTGGCAAAGCTCAATTCCCTAGGCTCCAGGCTCTTTCCCACCCCCAGCTGCCCCCTCGCCTCAGTACAAAGCCCTCTAGAAAACAGAAACTAGAAGCATTTTCTATAAACGACACACCCATCCCTGTTCAATAGCCTGCAGCAATTCTATATCATTGCCTATTTTAAGTAATTATCCGGCTTCTCAGATCCCCATTGCTGCAGCTAAGCCACACTGCGCCTTTCAGGGTCAGTCTTTATCTTATATTGAGTTTCCTCAGAAACAGACCCCAGAGACAGAATGAAGTTTCAGTAGTTTATTTGGGAAGTGATCTTTGGAAGCATCAGTGGGGAAGTTGGAAAGTGAGGTACGGAAGTGAGTCAGTAAGGATGCACTGGAGGATAGGTACCCACTGGGGGCAACTCGGGTTGGTCTCACTGGGGAGCTCTCGGAGATGGTGTAGAAAATGCCTCAGAATTATCCCCAGTTGCTGAGGGAGCTGGGTTGTATAAATCCATGCCCTTGATGCCCTTGATCTTGGCTGAGAACCACTCAAAGGCTGCTGGACTTTGTTAATTTAACATTTGTTAAGTAGAGCCCTGGGGTGGTAGATGGTAGCAGTTTAACAAAAGAGCACAAGGGATTTGAAATAGAGACGTTTATAACTCAGGTCCTGGAAAAAGTACAGGGCACACCTCAAGGGGCACCATGGCGAGGTGCAGGCAGAGTGTAGGCAGAGAGAGAGCCCTGCAGGACCTGGGGCACATCCTTTATGAGGGTCCATCAGTGAAGTGCTTTGAGGTTCTCAGGCTAAGTCTGGATTGGTCAATTCAAACCAGAAAGAGTGGGATTTTGGTAAGCTTTGCAGGTATCTTACTTAAGGGGTGAACAAGGGGAGACCGCGGCTCACAGGGCTGCTAGGGCATTCACATCAGGAGTTTACGTTGGCTTGTGGTTCTGTGGGCTGTTATCTCGTGGCAGTTCAAGGTCCCTGTAGGCTGCCTGGCCATACAAAGTGGATGCTGAAGCAGCAATATCATGGAGTAGTTTGGCCAAACTCTGGACACAGGGGGTATTAAATCCCAGCTCTTCGGCCCGCCTCACACATGGGCTGAAGGGCCTGTGACAGTGAGAGGAGGCCCCAGGGCAAAGAGTCACAGGTATTTAAAGTTGAACATTGCTGGACCAGCATTCATGGGACTGAGTGCCAAGGAGATACAGGTACACGCTGACATATTTCTCCAGGAAAACGGAGCCTCAGACCCAGACGCATAGCTAGGTTCAAGCATCACCCGCCTTCTCTTCTCACCTGTGTGCCTTTGTGCAGTGACCAAGCTGAGCAATCCTGTTAGTGGTCCCCAGGGAGCTCCTCGACTAGACCGCCACCAAGTCCATCGTTGCTCAACTCCTCTCTCCAGCCAATCCAGTATATTTAATCTCCAATTCACAGTCTGATCATTCCATTCTCATAAAGGAAATGTCCTATTGATATTCCTTCTGCCAGTGTCCCCCCTGAAATGTGTTCTAAACCCCTGATCAACACTCACTACCTCTAGGATGAGCTCAGCCTGTCTATTGGACACCACCTCAACACAGGTACAATAATCATTTTGGTTGTTTCACTACCGTTGAGTAATTTAAACTTGCCACGTTCTATAAATCAAACTGTAATTTGGGAAGAACATCAACTTTGAAGGCAAGTGGACCTGGGTCCCAGTCCCAGCCCCACCACCTTGTCTAAGGGCAAGGACCTTAATCTTAGCAGCCTTGGTTTCTTCATCTATAAAATAGAGATGATGGTAATATATCAAAGGGTTGTTGTGAGGATTAAATGAGATACTGCCTATGGCAGCACATAACATGTGGCAACTATTTGACAAATGTTAATTATTAATCGTTTTGCCCTCAATATGAGTATTGTTATTAGTATCACCTTGCTATAAGCATGACATGCATTCTCTAAAGCTAATGATAGGATCTTTTCTTTTTATTTACAAAAGAGAAATAGACCCCCAGACACAGAAAACAAACTTATGGTTACCAACGGGGAAAAAGGGGGAGAGAGACAAATTAGGAGGTTGGGATTAACATATACAGTCTAGTATATATAAAGTAGATAACCAACAAGGAACTACTGTATAGCACAGGGAACTATACTAAATATTTTGTAATAACCTGCAAGGGAAAGGAATCTGAAAAAACTATATAGATAGATAGATAGATATAACTGAATCATTGTGCTGTACACCTGAAACTAACACAACATTGTAAATCAACTATACTCCAATAAAAATAAATAAATAAATAAAGCTAATGATCGTGTGTTCTGTTTCTTTGGTATCCTCTCTATACCTGATTTTTTAAAGACAGACTTTCTGTACAGTAAGCAGTCAGTAAACACAGTGTTTAAAAAGAGATGGGTCTTATCTAAATTAGAAAGATACGGAAAATTCTAAACATTGAAAATTGCTCATATAATTCTTGAGACCATGGCTTTAGTTTTGATACCAGTATTGATTTTCTACTGTAGTTGGGAAAGTAGATGTGGGCTACTTATTATATTACTCAACTCTAGGGAAGACTTTCTTAACATACCTTAGTGACTTTTGGACAATACACGTGCTCCAAAATAAGTTTTTACTGCCGGGCTAAAAGGCAAACTTTTTAAAGCATTTCACATTTCATAGAAAAATGTACTATCAAATGTTATTTAACTGAAAGTTTGTCATGGTTTGTAGAACCAGTCAATATTTGGAACTAGGGAAATCACTGATTTATAGGATTACAATAGACCCTTTTGTTAGATTCTTAAGTATTAAGTAGCACGCTATTAGGGTGCTTTCAAAACAAAGTGAGACAAGCATAAGGATTTTTCACCCACCTTTGGGCAGAATTTGTATTGATGCAGTGTCATAATGATCTATTCCCCAACTCCAATGAGACCTATCATGTCCCATTCTTGCATCATGTCCCATTCTTTCATCATTGGGAGCTAGGTACCACTTGCTTGAAATATACTTTCTCTTCCTTTCCACCCATCCATCCATCCATCCATCCATCCATCCATCCATCCATCCATCCATCCCCTTTTTCTACCATCTTTCAAAGTGCAAATTAAGAAATCCCTTCACTACGGTGTTTTTTTCAGCTGTTCGGCTAAGACGACTCTCAGCTTCATTTTAAAGCCATCAAAATGTGTTTCTTTTGGCACATGATGTATACCTCTCTATTGACGTTCATCTTTTTTTAAAGTATAGACCCAATCTTTCCAAAGATTATAAGCTCTTTGAGGAGGGGAGTAGTGCCTTGGACTTTACAGTTTTCAGCATTATTCTTACACACTAAGAAATTCAAGGTTTTTGCTTAATAATGATACTGGATGATATCTCCTCTGGATTTTTTTCTTTGCTTATTTATTTTGCTTCCATCTCTGCAGAACTGGTCAAGCTTCTGCAAACATGAGAAATCATTAAGATGTGAATGACTTGACAGCTAATGGGGACATGGAAAAGCAGCCGCACTGGCCATGTCAGACTTAGTGGTCAGCCCCGGAAATGCTTCCATATGATGCTCTGTTGGACCTCCATTCTGTGCCCTGATGCTAGGACAGTGGTTTCTAATGAGGACTTCTAGAGCCTCAAGAATCCTTCAGTGGGGATACGACAGACACTGTTATGTGTCTGCCTATGGCAGAATGTATTTTCCATAGATGGCTATAATACTAACTCCCATCCTGCATGCTCTTCTATAATGTGACCCCACTGTTTCCTCATTAAGATGAAGTCTAATTCTCCCTTTGAATTTGAGTGGACTTGTGACTCACTTTTCACCAAGAGAATGAGTACAAGTGATGCTCATGACTTTCAAGGCTAGCTCATGGAAGACCATGAACTTCTCCCTGATCCTCATGGAAGTCTCCCTCTCAGAACCCAGCCACCATGTTGTGAGGATCCCTGTCACAGGGAGAGGCAACACGTAGGTGTCCTGGTCCACAGTCAGAGTAGAGCAGGTCACCTTGTCATCCCAGCCCAGGTGCCAGCTATACGAATAGAATGTCCAGATGATTCCAGCCCCCAAGCATTCAAATCAATCCCAGTCATTCACGTCTTCCTAGGTGAAGCCCCAGATACTGTGGGGCAGGGAAGAGTCATCCCCACTGTGTTCTCTTATAATCCACTAAATCCGTGAATATAATAAAATGGAATGATTTGTTATGCAGCCACAATAACTGGAAAACTGCCCAGTGTTCATCCCCGTCATCCTCTTTGCTAGGGGTTGGCACATTACATGGGCCATATCCAATCCACACCTGTTTTCGTAAACAAAGTTGTATTGAAACAGAGCTATGCTCATTCATTCACATATTGTCTATGGCTGCTTCTGTACTACATTCTGAGACAAAGCATAAAATATTCACTAACTGACCCTTTACAGAAAAAGTCTGTGACTCTATACTGGGGTTCTCAAAGTACCATGCCCAGGCCAGTAGCATCTGCATCACTGAACTTGTTCGAAATGCAAATACTTGACCCCTACTCCAGACTTGCTGAATCAGAAATTCTGGGGGTGAGGCCCAGAACGTTTTGTTTTAGTGAACTCTTTAGGTCCTCTTAATGCACAGTGAGGTTTGAGAACTACTGCTCTATGTTAACAGAACCCTGGTCTTTTTTTGAGGCTACAATATTGCCAGCCTTAGCTGGGATTATGGCTAGTCTACACAGGACAATCCTGCTACCTGCTTTTCCAGATTCCCTTATAGTGTCGCATAGCTTTGTGACAGTTCTGGCCATTGAGATGGAAGGAGGACTTTGCTGAGGGTACTTCTTGGAAAGCTTTTGCTTTACTGATAAAAATGATAGATCATCTAGTGATGACCCTTCACTCCTCCTTTTGGCCTGTAATGCTGGTAGGAGGCCTGGAAATCATAGTTGCTTCGTAACCATGGGGTAACTAGACTAAGGATAGATGCTTAAAAGGTAAGGCTGCTGGAAGAAAATGACAAAAGAGCTGGATCCTTGGGGACATTGTTGAGCACTGGAATCGAGGCCATAAGAAAATATACCATGAATTATTTAGGCCACTATTAGGTGCAGGCAAACAGATTTCTAACTCATATAATAGGCAAACAAAACAAAACAAAACACCAACAAAGAAAACAAAATAGGCATACCAATCTCTAAGTCATTTTCAATATTTTCAAAAAACTCTCACACTGCAAATTTGGCCTTGAAGAGGCACTCTCAGCCATATGAGAGGTCAAATATGCTTGCTTCTGGCTGGATTTATATCAATTCATTTTGTTAAGAGTAATCCTTTCAAGTTATTTAGCAGCCAAATTTGGCTGCATCTGACACCAAAGAAATTTGGGGGAGGTGATAATTCCATCTAAGCCTTATCAACCACTTGCCAAATGCTTGGCACTCTTCTCATATGACCTCACAGTTTTTAGCCATAATCCCCATCTCTCCCCATTTCAGAAGGGGAGACTAAGGTATAAATCAAAAAGGTGACTTTTTCAGTTGGTATACCATTCATACCAGTCCAGAGGATCTAATTTCAGAGCCCACTCTCCCAACCACTGCTAATATTAAGTGACTTCTTGATTTAATTGCATATTCCACAAACATTTATTATGTTATAGCCAAAGTTTTCAAAAGGCACAACCTTGCAGCAAATGTGTAGATCAAAAGGAAAAGATGCCTCAAATGCTATTTGTGGCAAAGAGGTTCAACATTTCTGAAATTAGACAGCTCAGTGAACCTGGCCTGAACCTGAAAGTGTGTCCATCTGCCTGGCACCTCGGCAAGAATTATAGTTGCCGGGATCAAAGAAGAAAGAGTCTCTGAAGGTTAACGTGGACTTCATACAGTCACCACCACTGTGGAAAATGACTTAGATAAGGCAGAGTATATGTGCACCATTTTCTTTACATCCCTTATTCTCCTTCCATGCATACTTCCATCCACGTCTGCTTCCCCAAATCACTCCCCTTTCAGTCTTTGGAGGTGTTGGAGGGCAAAGTGGAGCCTTTGAACAGATATCTCCCCCCGAGATGGTGTCCTTCAGAGGGCTCAAAGTCCCCCTTTTGTGTCTACAAGTTGAGAACTGTCTCTCTGTACATCTCCCAGCCTCTTATGACCACAGAGCACGAGAATAGAAATGCTAATGTGACATTATGAATGAGAGGTAAGGACTGTCCGGCCTTTTGTGGACAGGAGGCCTTTTGGGGTGAGTGAAATGTACCCATACAGTAGAGTGAATGCCATCCCCGGATGTTCCCACAATCAGCGCTCCAAGATAGCCCAGGCACTGGTGGGCTTTTCATCAGGTCCAGTTTTGAAAGACAACTTGACATTCTTATAATGCCATGCAAATGTATGTGCTTATACAATGACAGTGATTACTCAGACTCCCAAGACAAGCCACACGTGTCTTAATAAATCAAGACTATAGATTAAACAATTTAGAGAAGAATGGTCTTTCACGGAGGGAGAAGCCATGGCTTGTGTTCTTCAGATTACGAGACAAAGTGTTTAAATCATTCTCAGTAAGTGTCCGCCCCAGACACATGTGGCATTTCTTTTGTTTCCAGCTACACTGTGCCCCACACTCCCACTCCACCCCCCTCGAAGTGTGACTCACTCTGAAATGCCAAAATCAAATGTCACCCTCTTTATGAAGCCTTTTTTGATTCTCAAACCCCACCCCAAGCACAATTCCTGACACCCTCTTTGCTGATTCCGGACTCCTTATTTAGATCTCCACAGTCACATAAATATAATTGAATTATGAGTTGTAGTAAGCGGTGGCTACGACTCCTTTCCTCTACCTACCCTTCCCCCAAATATGAGCTCTTCAGAGGACAGATGATGTCTTATCTCATCATGATGAACCCACCCCTCACACTTTGGCCTGGATTAGTGCCCTGTGTGGCTGGGCAGGTGGTAATTGCATAACCCCCTGGGGTACTATTCACATCAAAATCTAGATGAATGGCAACTTCGAGGATCGTGCAGCATGCAAATCTTTTCTTCGTTCCTACTCAATACAGGAGTCCATTAAATGTTTATTAAATTAAATAATGGCAGACTAGTTGGGACAGCGGTAGGAAAGAAGAGAAGCATGATTTCTTTCACATTCATATGAGCTGGCTGTAGGGTTCAGCTCTTTTCATTGGCATATCAGTCTATCTAATCATAGCTAATCAGGTGTTAGTGGCATACGGTTTGAGGGAAATAGTGTTCTCTGCTATAGATGTCAGTTAAAAAAAAAATTTAAAGCTTCAGTTGATGCAAACTGCCTGCTTAACTTGAGGCCATGAGGAGATGGTGACAGACAAGCTTTACATCCTCACCTTGCAATCAATTTGCTCCTGACCATGATGCCAAGTATTAACCTTGTTCTATCAAACTCCTGGAGTGTGGGGCTGGGAAGAGAAGAGCATGCACAAAGGAAGCTGAGATCAGCCAGAATAGCTAATAAACCACTAGGTTTGATCTTTATGGGAAAGGGAAAAAATGGCCTTGGTATGGAAAACAAAACACAAGAATCCATTCCGTTGGTAACCCGACCACGGCTTGCTTTGCTGCTGACATGGTCTAGTGCAATGCCTGTTTGTTCAGGTTTTCTGCCCTATCAGAAGATATGGGTGTTGGCAAACAGGGATTCCAATTTGTAGCTATTTTGTATTTGTTCCCATATGTTATATAATGCTCCTATGGGGATCTATACAACAGATACTGAACAAGTGAAACCATCTAAACAAAACAAAAATAACACAGAGAGAAGGTTATAGAAGTATGGCCTGTTAAAACAAAAAGGGGAACAGGATAGAATTGGACAACCCATTCTTTTTGTTGTTATTGTTCTAAAGTTTTATAAAATTTTGAACCAGAAGTGGCAATGTAATCATAAAGATGTATTAACAGAAATACAAGGAAGACAGCAAATGCCAACACCACAATTCTTCCTCAGGAATTTGTCCTCTTGTCTGTCATCTTAAAGGGTGCCCTATTATACTGTTTGCATGTTGTATATTTGTTACTCCTACTTTACAGAACATCACAATGGTTCTTTTGTTCTTTTATTATCTTATATATATATTTGGCATTAAATTTGATATCATGAAAGGATGTGAATCCCAGCGTTCTTAAAATATTTTGGCTTCTTGTACTATCTCAGCCAGTTTAACTTCAGAGTTCATATTGGGGCACAATGATGTATCTAGGAGGGTTAAAAGGTGGGAGAGATTTAATATCCCACTAAGTCTATTGCTAAGGAAATTAATAACCAGACAAAATATTTAAGTAACAAGCAGTGGATTTAATTTTATTTGGTAGGTTTAAAAATAATAATGATAATAAATAATAATATTTGACTATTGCTTTTTCAGTATGATGAAGTATAAAGACAGTTAAAATACTCCAGAATCTCACTACATAGATTGCCCTCCCTTTTGTTTTTTGAATTTTATTTATTTTTTTATACAGCAGGTTCTTACTAGTTATCTATTTTATACATATTAGTGTATATATGTCAATCCCAGTCTCCCAACTCATCCCACCACACCCACCTCCCACCCCTGCCCCTTTCCCCCCTTAGTGTCCATACGTTTGTTCTCTACCAGATTGCCACTTTTTGATCTTCAAAAAAAAAGAGAGATTAACCAAGATGGCGGAGTAGAAGGACGTGCTCTCACTCCCTCTTGCGAGAGCACCAGAATCACAACTGGCTGCTGGACAATCATCGACAGGAAGACACTGGACTTCACCAAGGAGGATACCCCACGTCCAAGGACAGAGGAGAAGCCACAGTGAGACGGTAGGAGGGGCGCAATCAGAGTAAAATCAAATCCCATAACTGCTGGGTGGGTGACTCACAGACTGGCGAACACTTATACCACAGAAGTCCACCCACTGAAGTGAAGGTTCTGAGCCCCACGTCAGGCTTCCCAACCTGGGGGTCCAGCAACGGGAGGAGGAACTCATAGAGAATCAGACTTTGAAGCCTAGTGGGATTTGATTGCAGGACTTCGACAGGACTGGGGGAAACAGAGACCCCACTCTTGGAGGGCGCACACAAAACAGTGTGTGCATCGGGACCCAGGGGAAGGAGCAGTGACCCTGGGGGAGACTGAACCAGACATAACTGCTGGTGTTGGGGGGTCTCCTGCAGAGGCGGGGGCTGGCTCTGTTTCACCGTGGGGACAAGGACACTGGCAGCGGAGGTTCTGGGAAGTAATCCTTGGCATGAGCCCTCCCAGAGTATGCCATTAGCCCCACCAAAGAGCCCAAGTAGGCTCCAGTGTTGGGTTGCCTCAGGCAAAACAACCAACAGGGAGGGAACCCAGCCCCACCCATCAACAGTCAAGTGGATTAAAGTTTTACGGAGCTCTGACCGCCACAGCAACAGTCAGCTCTACCCACCACCAGAGCCTCCCATCAATCCTCTTAGATAGCCTCAACCACCAGAGGGCAGAGAGCAGAAGCAAGAAAAACTACAATCCTGCAGCCTGTGGAACAAAAACCACATCTACAGAAAGATAGACAAGATGAAAAGGCAGAGGGCTATATACCAGATGAAGGAACAAGAAAAAACCCCAGAAAAACAACTAAATGAAGTGGAGATAGGCAACCTTCCAGAAAAAGAATTCAGAATAATGATAGTGAAGATGATCCAGGACCTCGGAATAAGAATGGAGGCAAAGATTGAGAAGATGCAAGAAATGATTTACAAAGACCTAGAAGAATTAAAGAACAAACAAGCAGAGATGACCAATACAATAACTAAAATGAAAACTACACTAGAAGGAATCAATAGCAGAATAACTGAGGCAGAAGAACGGATAAGTGACCTGGAAGACAGAATGGTGGAATTCACTGCTGCGGAACAGACTAAAGAAAAAAGAATGAAAAGAAATGAAGACAGACTAAGAGACCTCTGGGACAACATTAAATGCAACAACATTCCCATTATAGGGGTCCCAGAAGGAGAAGAAAGAGAGAAAGGACCAGAGAAAATATTTGAAGAGATTATAGTCGAAAACTTCCCTAACATGGGAAAGGAAATAGCCACCCAAGTCCAGGAAGCGCAGAGAGTCTCATACAAGATAAACCCAAGGAGAAACATGCCGAGACACACAGTAATCAAAGTGGCAAAAATTAAAGACAAAGAAATATTATTGAAAGCAGCAAGGGAAAAACAACAAATAACATACAAGGGAACTCCCATAAGGTTAACAGCTGATTTCTCAGCAGAAACTCTACAAGCCAGAAGGGAGTGGCATGATATACTTAAAGTGAAGAAAGGGAAGAACCTACAGCCAAGATTACTCTACCTGGCAAGGATCTCATTCAGATTCCATGGAGAAATCAAAAGCTTCACAGACAAGCAAAAGCCAAGAGAATTCAGCACCACCAAACCAGCTCTACAACAAATGCGAAAGGAACTTCTCTAAGTGGGAAACACAACAGAAGAAAAGGACCTACAAAAACAAACCCAAGACAATTAAGAAAATGGTCATAGGAACATACATATTGATAATTACCTTAAATGTGAATGGATTAAATGCTCCAACCAAAAGACACAGGCTTGATGAATGGATACAAAAACAAGACCCATATATATGCTGTCTACAAGAGACCCACTTCAGACCTAGGGACCCATACAGACTGAAAGTGAGGGGATGGAAAAAGATATTCCATGCAAATGGAAATCAAAAGAAAGCTGGAGTAGCTATACTTATATCAGATAAAATAGACTTTAAAATAAAGAATGTTACAAGAGACAAGGAAAGACACTACATAATGATCAAGGGATCAATCCAAGAAGAAGATATAACAATTATAAATATATATGCACCCAACATGGGAGCACCTCAATACATAAGGCAACTGCTAACAGCTGTAAAAGAGGAAATTGACAGTAACACAATAATAGTGGGGGACTTTAACACCTCACTTACACCAATGGACAGATCATCCAAAATGAAAATAAATAAGGAAACAGAAGCTTTAAATGACACAATAGACCAGATAGATTTTATTGATATTTATAGGACATTCCATCCAAAAACAGCAGATTACACGTTCTTCTCAAGTGCGCACGGAACATTCTCCAGGATAGATCACATCTTGGGTCACAAATCAAGCCTCAGTAAATTTAAGAAAATTGAAATCATATCAAGCATCTTTTCTGACCACAACGCTGTGAGATTAGAGATGAACTACAGGGAAAAAAACGTAAAAAACACAAACACATGGAGGCTAAACAATACGTTACTAAATAACCAAGAGATCACTGAAGAAATCAAAGAGGAAATCAAAAAATACCTAGAGACAAATGACAATGAAAACACGACGACCCAAAACCTATGGGATGCAGCAAAAGCAGTTCTAAGAGGGAAGTTTATAGCTATACAAGCCTACCTAAAGAAACAAGAAAAATCTCAAGTAAACAATCTAAACTTACACCTAAAGGAACTAGAGAAAGAAGAACAAACAAAACCCAAAGTTAGCAGAAGGAAAGAAATCATAAAGATCAGAGCAGAAATAAATGAAATAGAAACAAAGAAAACAATAGCAAAGATCAATAAAACTAAAAGCTGGTTCTTTGAGAAGAAAAACAAAATTGATAAGCCATTAGCCAGACACATCAAGAAAAAGAGGGAGAGGACTCAAATCAATAAAATCAGAAATGAAAAAGGAGAAGTTACAACAGACACCGCAGAAATACAAAGCATCCTAAGAGACTACTACAAGCAACTCTATGCCAATAAAATGGACAACCTGGAAGAAATGGACAAATTCTTAGAAAGGTATAACCTTCTAAGACTGAACCAGGAAGAAACAGAAAATATGAACAGACCAATCACAAGTAATGAAATTGAAACTGGGATTAAAAATCTTCCAACAAACAAAAGTCCAGGACCAGATGGCTTCACAGGTGAATTCTATCAAACATTTAGAGAAGAGATAACACCCATCCTTCTCAAACTCTTCCAAAAAATTGCAGAGGAAGGAACACTCCCAAACTCATTCTATGAGGCCACCATCACCCTGATACCAAAACCAGACAAAGACACTACAAAAAAAGAAAATTACAGACCAATATCACTGATGAATATAGATGCAAAAATCCTCAACAAAATACTAGCAAACAGAATCCAACAACACATTAAAAGGATCATACACCACGATCAAGTGGGATTTATGCCAGGGATGCAAGGATTCTTCAATATATACAAGTCAATCAATGTGATACACCATATTAACAAATTGAAGAAGAAAAACCATATGATCATCTCAATAGATGCAGAAAAAGCTTTTGACAAAATTCAACACCCATTTATGATAAAAACTCTCCAGAAAGTGGGCATAGAGGGAACCTACCTCAACATAATAAAGGCCATATATGACAAACCCACAGCAAACACCATTCTCAATGGTGAAAAACTGAAAGCATTTCCTCTAAGATCAGGAATGAGAGAAGGATGTCCACTCTCATCACTAGTATTCAACATAGTTCTGGAAGTCCTAGCCACGGCAATCAGAGAAGAAAAAGAAATAAAAGGAATACAAATTGGAACAGAAGAATTAAAACTGTCACTGTTTGCAGATAACATGATACTATACATAGAGAATCCTAAAACTGCCACCAGAAAACTGCTAGAGCTAATTAATGAATTTGGTAAAGTTGCAGGATACAAAATTAATGCACAGAAATCTCTTGCATTCCTATACACTAATGATGAAAAATCTGAAAGAGAAATTATGGAAACACTCCCATTTACCATTGCAACAAAAAGAATAAAATACCTAGGAATAAACCTACCTAGGGAGACAAAAGACCTGTATGCAGAAAACTATAAGACACTGATGAAAGAAATTAAAGATGGAGAGATATACCATGTTCTTGGATTGGAAGAATCAACGTTGTGAAAATGACTATACTACCCAAAGCAATCTACAGATTCAATGCAATCCCTATCAAATTACCAATGGCATGCTTTACGGAACTAGAACAAATCATCTTAAAATTTGTATGGAGACACAAAAGACCCCGAATAGCCAAAGCAGTCTTGAGGGAAAAAAACGGAGCTGGAGGAATCAGACTCCCTGACTTCAGACTAAACTACAAAGCTACAGTAATCAAGACAATATGGTACTGGCACAAAAACAGAAACATAGATCAATGGAACAAGATAGAAAGCCCAGAGATAAACCCACGCACCTATGGTCAACTAATCTATGACAAAGGAGGCAAAGATATACAATGGAGAAAAGACAGTGTCTTCAATAAGTGGTGCTGGGAAAACTGGACAGCTACATGTAAAAGAATGAAATTAGGACACTCCCTAACACCATACACAAAAATGAACTCAAAATGGATTCGAGACCTAAATGTAAGACCGGACACTATAAAACTCTTAGAGGAAAACATAGGAAGAACACTCTTTGACATAAATCACAGCAAGATCTTTTTTGATCCACCTCCTAGAGTAATGGAAATAAAAACAAAAATAAACAAATGGGACCTAATGAAACTTCAAAGCTTTTGCACAGCAAAGGAAACCATAAACAAGACGAAAAGACAACCCTCAGAATGGGAGAAAATATTTGCAAACGAATCAACGGACAAAGGATTAATCTCCAAAATATATAAACAGCTCATTCAGCTCAATATTAAAGAAACAAACAACCCAATCCAAAAATGGGCAGAAGACCTAAATAGACATTTCTCCAAAGAAGACATACAGATGGCCAAGAAGCACATGAAAAGCTGCTCAACATCACTAATTATTAGGGAAATGCAAATCAAAACTACAATGAGGTATCACCTCACACCAGTTAGAATGGGCATCATCAGAAAATCTACAAACAACAAATGCTGGAGAGGGTGTGGAGAAAAGGGAACCCTCTTGCACTGTTGGTGGGAATGTAAATTGATACAGCCACTATGGAGAACAGTATGGAGGTTCCTTAAAAAACTAAAAATAGAATTACCATATGATCCAGCAATCCCACTACTGGGTGTATACCCAGAGAAAACCGTAATTCAAAAAGACACATGCACCCCAATGTTCATTGCAGCACTATATACAATAGCCAGGACATGGAAGCAACCTAAATGCCCATCGACAGACGAATGGATAAAGAAGATGTGGTACATATATACAATGGAATATTACTCGGCCATAAAAAGGAATGAAATGGAGTCATTTGTTGAGACGTGGATAGATCTAGAGACTGTCATACAGAGTGAAGTAAGTCAGAAAGAGAAAAACAAATATCGTATATTAACGCATGTATGTGGAACCTAGAAAAATGGTACAGATGAGCCAGTTTGCAGGGCAGAAGTTGAGACACAGATGTAGAGAACAGACATATGGACACCAAGTGGGGAAAACTGTGGTGGGGTGGGGATGGTCGTGTGCTGAATTGGGCGATTGGGATTGACATGTGTACAATGATTTGTATAAAATTGATGACTAATAAGAACCTACAGTGTAAACAAACAAACAAAACAACTAATACTAAACTTTCATTGGGTTATCTGTATGGAAATATGTTAATATAAATGTTTCAGACATTATGTGAAATTTCTAAAAATCTTATATGTTCTGGTATAATGTTATAAGTCATAACTCTAGTTATTACTTTAAAATGTATATCTCAGAAAAAACCAAATTTCCTTGTCAATTGCACTATTATGAACTTTCATCAAATCTTTAACCATGGTCATTTTTAAGTCTTTTGTCATTTACAGACAGTTCTGGGTGTACTCTGATGCTTTTGCAAATATGTTCCTATAAAAGGGTTTCATCTTCAAGGAATTCATAGAAAAGATTCTGACAAGTACACGTTTCTGGTAACTGTACTGCTGAACTGAATGAAAAAGCATTTTCAGAACTCTAATGAAAAACTGATGAACTCATAAAAGTGCTAACAAAAGATCAAGATGAAAAAAAAAATTAATTACATGGGACTGAGTGAACTGATGAGGATGAGTATAATTTTTGTGACTTTCTGTTTGAATTAAAAAAAAAAAAATCCCACAAGGACTCAGAGGCAAAGAATATAGAAATCAATTTTCACTGCAAAGTAAAGGAGCTGTTACAGTGGAGGATTACTGGACTGAATGTCAATATAATGACATAATATGAGTGTGTTTCGTGTTTGGTAATTGCAATCATTGTTGCTTTTGTTGTGGTCATCCATTTACAATGTTTGGTGTCAGTCTATTTATCTCTTGTAAAAATAAAATACAGTGTGTGTGTGTGGAAAAAAAAAAAGAAATTCATATACGATTTTTAAAAATCAAAGGAACAGGGTGATATCAAGTTGAGAAGCCTAGTTCTTCCACAAGAACTGTGGTCCTGAGTGTGATTCCTAGACCAGCAGCATCAGTAGCCTCTAGGAAATTGTTAGAAATGCATATTCTTAGGCTCCACTCCAGATCCACTGCATCAGAATTCCTGGGGGTGGGATCTGGGTTTTAACAAACCCTCCGGGTGATTCTGACACATACTGATATTTGAGAACCACTATTCTACACAAAGGCAATCAGAGTTAAATTTCTTATGTCTTTCCAGTTATATTTTAATCTCACACATGCACACGCACACATAGACATGCACATACACCATTTTTCTTTATACAAAAGGAACTACTTATACACACTGTGCGATTGTTGCTTTAAATTTTTAAACTACATCATTTCTCAAACAGGTCTTTCCATTTCTGCACTTAGAGACCCACTTCATGCTTCAGAAGATTATAAAACCTTTCAGTGGATATGCCATATACCTTAACGGTTCAACCAGGTCTCTGGCATGGTTATTTCTGCTATTTATGGTTTGGTTTCTTAGTTTTACCATGCTGATAAAACTATACAGGTATTTTTGTTTTGTTTAGTTTTTTGCTGGTGCATCTTGGAATACATGTGTGAGTATGTTTTTTTAAATAAATTCCTAGCAGGGCTGACTCAAGATCATAAAGAAATTTATATTTTACATTTTGGTGCATATGACCTTAAGGTCGGAAAAAGAGCTTGCACCAATTTACATTCCAAGCAACAGTTTACTAACAGCCTCTGTTTTTCTGGATCATCACTGACACTGGATCTTATCAAAATTATTGTAACTGGTGTCAATCTGATTGATTAAATATGGCATCTCGTTATTGTTTAAGTTTAATTATGAGGTTGAAGATGGTCATTTTATATTTTTATTTGCCATTTATACTTCTTTTTCAGTGACTTGTCCATTTTCTCTTGGGTTAGGCATGTTTTGTCCTTACTGATTTGTATGAATTTTTATAAATTAAGAAAACTAGTCTTGGCCTGTACTTGTTTTTACTGTAATTTTTATTAGTTTGGACTTTTTAAAGTTGGTCATAACTTTATAAATTTGTTAATGTTTTCGTGTCCATGCTCTGTATTGTATCTTTCGTGGAAAAAACTTCCACCAATTCCAAAATTCTAAATAAATTCACCTATGATTTTCTTCAAATCATCATAGTTTAGTTTTTTACTTTCCATAGTTTACTTTAGTAAAAGAAATGAGACTGAAATCTAGTTTTTATTTTTTTCATACAGCTAGTCTCTTGTCCCAACATCACTTAGTGAACAAGCTCTCTTTTCCCAATGATTTGAATATCACCTTTACCTCTGATCTGGAGAATTCAGGGACATTCTCCTATAACCTACTGGTTCTCTATTTTCAAGCTGTTTCAATTAGTACATCTTCATTACCAGTTTTTATACTAGATAGAGTTACTTCTATCTCATTTATTCCTCTTCTTGAAAAATGTCATGGCATTTTTCATTTGTTTATTTTTCATGGCAAACTTTGTGTCATTTTGTGAAGTGCAGAAATAAGTTTAGATGGAATGTTAACACTGAATTTATACTTTATGGAGCTTTGTCAACACACATCTGTTTCTTACAAAAGAATACAACAATTTCTAATTTTACAAAAGTCATCTTCTACATAACATCAGAGCTTCAAGTTTTCTTCCTATCGGTCCTTCACAGTTCTGGTTACCTTCAATATTAGGTATTTTACTTTTTGGCTGCTGTGATAAATGGTTTCTTCCTCCCAATGCATTTTCTAACTGTTCATTGATTGTATGCAAAGCTACTAATTTTTAAAATCATACTCCATGTGAACAAAAAAAAAGAACAAAAGGCAGCGGTCATCAACCAGTTATACAAGGGTTAAGTCACAACCCACTGCAGTCGCCCTCGGAAAGTAAACTCTGAGGGGAATTCAGGATGAAAAAACAGGATGGGGCCCGCTGTGCTTTAGATAAATGGGTTGCTAGATAGTTAGATGCATATCTCAGAAGAATTTCAATGGCCCCAGATCCTTGCATCTTCCCATACATAGAAAAGCACTAAAATCATTAACTTGAATATCTGTTCTTTGTGATTAGTAGTCTTTTACCAAGATGTATGCCTGACTACAAGTATTTCCCAGCCAAAAAATTCATATATATATTGGTTGCTCCCCTACCTCTTGGAGCAGTTCCTTAGAGCTGTCTCCTGGGCTATAGTCCTTAGTAAGACCCTGAATAAAACTTAAACTTAGAACTCTCATGTTGTGCATTTTTCTTTAAATTGACACCATATATCTGCAATATACATGATTCACGAAATGAATTCTTAAAAACACATGAAAAAAACATATCTAAATGAATGTTATCTACTGAAAAGAGACATGAACAGGCTTTGCTGAGAAAGTGTTTTGAGTATACATATACACACGTGTATATATATATATATATATACACACGTGTGTATATGTGTATATATATATATGTGTGTATATGTGTATATATATATACACGTGTGTATATGTGTATATATATATACACACATATACATATATATATAGATATATATATTACAATATATATATTTTGGAATTGCCCACAGAAGACAATGTCCCATTTACTTCCTAGTGGTACATGATTTTTTGACACTGATTGACACGGCCTTGCTTGGTGAACCAGTATATCAGCTAAGCTTTGTTTAGACAAATATAACCATTTCCTTATATTATCCTATGAAAATAAACAGAGGAAGATCTGTTACCATTCAGAATATTCCAAAAAAGAGTGTTAATTCTAAATAAATGTTTAAATATGAAGTTACAGAAATGCCTGGGCCAACGGAGTGACCATTGAGGTCCCAGTGAAGAATTCAGAACAACTGAATGCATCTATTGAAATGAAAAGAACAGTGACAAGAAAGACTTTTTTTTTTAAATGAGAAATAAAAAGAACAGTAGAATTGATTAGTAAATCTAAAAAACTTAGCGTGAGGGAGGAAAAATAATGTTCCCTCTACCCTTCTAGGTTCTTTGCTGGGACACCTCTGTAATAAAAAGGTGATTAGCAGGAAAAACAGAAGTTTAATAACATGTATTCCTCCTGTACACATGGGAAAGACCCAGGAAAACCAAGTAACTCCCCCAAATGGCCCAAGCCACCACATTAAATAACATCTCCAGCCAAAGACAAAAAATGTTGGGAAGGGAGGGTCAGACCAGTTATAAGAGGTTACCAGGAAAAGCACAGTGAACAGAGTAAGATTGTTACACAGAGTTAAGTCTTTGCCTTCTCTAAGAGTTTTTAGAGATTTAGTTATCCTTCTCTTCCTGGTACAGAGAGGGAGACACACTTACAAATGGAGTTTTCCCTTATAAATGTAAATTGCTCTTACAAAAGAGTAACTTCTACTCAGTTTTAAGAGCTTCATCTGTGTTTGCGATTTCTTAAAAATAACCAGGCTAAGCGTATAAATTCAGCTCCCCTTATAAGCTAAAAAACAGAAGAATATAAAGCATGATGAAGATGACAAAGGGAGAACACAAATAAACATTAAAAATAATAATGGGACAGTAACACAAAGAGGAAGTAAAATTAATGATAAAATAATACTTTATAAAACTCTTCCAAATATATAAAAATATCTACTTTCTAGGTATAGTTAAACGGACCAAAGAGAACAGATGAAAAGCCAAAACTGATTATTTTATTCCTAGTGACATTTTATATGTTAACTAATTATTTTATAAATTTTTCACTTGATTATATTGGATTTGATAGGAATACAATAATATAAGCAGCAATTAATAATAATGTTTGTCTCATCCTTACCAATATTTACCCCTTAAATTATCATTTCTCATGTCAAATTTCAGGTGCTATTTCTAGAACAATATTAATAGTGGAGATGGTAGGCATTACTATCTAATTCTTATTCTAGATATGAAAAAACTTTTAATGTTTCACCATTAAACTTGTTGCTAGATATTTGTTTGAGAAATATATATTCTTGGTAAATGGTATAATATTCTTTTAATGTACTACTATTCTATTTGCTAACATTTAGTATTTCTGCCACAACATTAATAAGATTGTATTGAGTTTGCAGTAAGTATGAATATTGTATTTTGTCATCTGAATCAGATTTCTTTTTAAATGTTGTGATGTCATTGTACAAAGATTTTGAAAGTTGGCATTCTTTATGTGTGGAAAGCTTAAATTTTTAAATTTTCAAAAAAGAGCTGATTTACAAGAACTACTCTTTGAAAACCATTTGACTCTGGAAATTTCTTTTTGCTCTAACTTTTTAATAATTTTCTAAATAATTTTCATAGTTACTCTTCAACTAGAAGTTTCATCTCCTCTCTGGGGACACATTTGTTAATTTTTAGGTTCCTAAAAATTTGGGAATTTTTAAATGCACTTTATAGAGATTTCCAATATAACATTTCCTTGATGCCATTTTTAATTTTGTGTATTTGTGTTTTCTTCTTTTTTTAAGCTCTGGTTCCAAAAAAGTACTTAGAGTTATCAACCTGAAAATATGTTTCCATTTTCTAAAAATAATAATAATCTATTATTTTAATTTTTCCTTTGCTATCTCCTTTTCATTCTGCAGATTTTTTTCAATTATTCTATATCCCACTTTTTCTTAGATGCTAAATAGTCTTTCATGGCCGAGGATATTTCTGAAACTTTATTTTGGGAACTCTTTAGAATCTGCATTACATTCTTTTGAATAATCTATGTGGTGACAAATCTTTCTCCTTTGTGTTCATGTTATAATGTAAGAAAAGTGGCTGAATGTTATTTCAAACAAAGCTTGCCTGATATGGTGGTTCACCACCTTGGTCATAAAATTTTGCGTCAAAAATCATGTGCCTCGGTGATTAAATGAGGCATTCTTTCCTGTGGGTTTCATACAGTGACTCTGAAGGCACTCCAAAAGACAGTTCAAAATATGTTTCACCAAAGGCTATTCTTTAGAGGCGAACACTTCTTTGGATGTGTAAGCACTTCTTTTTGTCATTTTAAGGGCTCATTACCATGTAGTCAGATGTGCGCTCACTGTGGCTGGAAATCAGAAAGGCAGATAAACCAAGAATGCCAAGTGAAGACTCCGCAAAGCTGGGAACTCTGTGGTCGTCCTGAGCTGATCTTTTTTATTCCGTCTAAAATGCAAAGTCGTCCATTTCAAGGAGAGGCATAGCTGCATTTATTTATAGCTATTAGACAAATATGCAAAGCAAAAATCTGCTTTGCTAAATGAAGAATGAAGCACAAGCCAGTAAAAATACTTCAAAACAGAGTGTGCTTTTGATAAAGGGTAATGAAGAGAGAAACCACGAAAAAAGACATTGGTAAACATGAAGTTTTATATGTATCCCGTAGCCAAAGTTAGGGTTCTGAAGACCCTCATAATACCCTTACATATTATAGTTCTGTCATTTAATGTGAATAGTTAATGTCATTTATGAAGAAAGCAGTCACACTTCCTGGATAATTACAACATGTCTATTAAAATGAATCATGTCTCCCTTTAAAATATGCATTTATTCCGCTCCCCTTCGGTCAATGCATATCTTTTCCTTCATTATACTGCTAAAATGTCAGCCCTGCTATGTTGAAGAAATCAATAATTAAATAGATTTATGGTAATTACCTCCCAGTAACACACTTTTCCCACCTTAACAACACAAACCTAATCCACTAACAGCAAAGTTACACAAATATATTGGTGAGAAGGTCATCATGTGAAAATGCAACTGTTGGGGAGGGGAAGATTTCCCCCTTCCCTTCTACGTTCTTTTATTTAATAATTGCATTGACACAAGACAGATTCACAGGAGAAAAAGATATAAAAAACAAATTTTAATTTCATACATACGGAGGTCTCATAGATGTAGGACCTAAGAAGTGACCGAAGAAGGCAACTTTTATACTTTTCGGTCAAAGAAACAATAAATTTATGAGGAATAGACAAGGCAAACTAACTAGGCTTGTGTACTAATTAGTGGCGAATCTAAGCAGTCTGTTTACATAGCCTTCTAGCCCTGAATTCCCGGTCTCTGCTGAGAAGGATGTCTCTCTACCTCCTGGTGCAGGGAGGGTACCTTTCACCTGGGAGATCTATTTCCCGCTTTCAGGAGGGTCTGAGTGTTCTTTTGGCACCAGCTGTTTCTCAAGTAACTTTAATTCGAAATAATCAATATGCCACATAGGCATATTTTGGGGCCACCTGCCCTGGGCCCCATTGTAACTCAGTTTACAAACATTGTGAATCACATTTTAAACACCATCTCGAGAGGAAACACCGAGTAACCTTTCTGAGCAACTCGCATGAACTTCAGCTCTACATTTATGAAAAGCAACATTCTACATTCTGTGGCTCTGGGAATTTGGAGTCAGCCTTAAAACTTACAAAAATAACAACAGAAAAACCATGACTCTCAGCAATGACAATAAGATGTGTGATATCTTATAAAATTTTCAGGTGTTTTCTAAGTTTTTCAGTAAACCACTCAATTTGTGTCTAAGCTACCAGGAACTAGAAAGAATTGGCCACTGTAGTGATTTTACCATCTCAATGGCTAAAGATGATCACCCAGTCAAAGTAACTGGTCATGCACAAATGGGCTGCCCATAGACATGATGAAAGGATCAGAGAATTATCCTCAAAGTTATTTCTGTGCTGTAGGGGAGCACAGTTTGCCACCCCAAAATGTGCCTTTTTACCATGAGGATTATTTCAGGCTGACCGTTTTTAAGAAACAAAAGGCTCAGGAAGAGCTTTGACCTCTCCCTTAACTTCCTTAAATAATTTAGGTAGGAGGGCCTATCTCAGGAAGAGAGCTATCACCAGATTTAACTACAAAGCATAGTGTCCCATTGTCTCTGAATAGCACGACAAACATTTGTTTACCAAACATTTGATTTTCTCATCTTCTTGTAAATTATTTTCCTCTCCTTGTAAGTCCTAAACCTTTACCGCTTCCTCCTTTTTTCCAGATGGCATATAAGCCTCAATTACCTAACTTGTCCTGGGGGGTCTCATTTTTCATATGAGGCCCCACATACATATAAAATTAAATCAAATTTTCTCCTGTTACTGTCTCATGTCAATTTAATTCTTAGACCAGCCAGAAGAATCTGAAGGGCAGAGGAAATCTTCTTCCTCCCTTCCTCTCTATCTGCAGGGTTCGGCGGAAACAAAAGTGGTGAGAGTCCTTTGCTTTCTTAGACTAATTCTGGGAGTGAACTTTCTGGATCTTATGAGGGATGCATCCTTTGTGTCTCTTGGGTCTTTGGTTAAGCCATAAAAAGGTCTCTTGGTTTAAGCTGCTATTTGAGATTAATATAAGATTCTACATATCAATGGCCAGATGGTCCTTTGAATTGGCTTTGTTTAAAAGGAAAATTTTTAGATAGCTCTCATCCTAAAACCAAATTAAAAAGTAGAAGTACATACATATATATTTATATATTTACATACACACACACACACACACACACACACAACATGCAGCTTTAGGGACTTCTTTAATAAGATGGAAGGACAGTAATTAGAACAAAAATCAAAGTTCGCTCAAACCCCTTCTTATTCACCTTCAGACATTGGCAACTATTGTTAAAAAAAAAAAAAAAAGATAACAGGACATTGGAAGTACAACTGCCCTGCACTTAAGAAAAATTTTTTAAAAAAGAGAGCAAACTATTACAAATGGGGCAAATAAAAAAATCTTAAATGTGTAAGAACAATGGTCCTAGAAGCTATAAATATCTTTAAAAAAATGTGGGTTGCACCCTATTTGCAGCTGGACTTGTAGGTTAAACTCCATTTGTGACTACGGTCTAACCAAACTGCTGCCAGTCCTCAAGAAAATCACAACCTAGGATTACAATGGCCATTATGAAAAATGTTCCAATTACACAAGATTTTAAAAGTACACTTAAAAGCAAGGACTTCCAAATCACACAAACAGAATGGGATACCTATTTTAATTGGTACGCAGGAGCCTCCAAAATGTTTCAAAATTCCAAAATAGCTTCATTGAAAGATTTGTTATAACAGGCAGAAAATAAGATAGGAGGCCCCCTGTCTGACTGAACTCTTGACCAAAACTGATATTTAGAGTTTAATAGGAATGTTTTTTAGGCCTTTTCCCCTAAGCTAAATGTACCCAGAGAGAAAGAAAAACATGCCAACAGAGGTGGATGGGTATATCAGTCCTTTGATAAGCAACTAACCTCGCTGATGTATCTCAAAAGGCTTATAAGTGTTCTGGCCTTATAAAATCCAAGTCCTTCTTGGAGGAAAGTATTCCTTCCCTTTATTTTTGAGATGTAAACTTTATTTTTGAGATGTAAACTTTCTGCAAAATTCAGGGAGGTAATTCTTATCAGAAGAAGAACAAAAAGGGGACAAGATCATCTGAAAATTTAAACAAATGAGAATTCATATGTCTTATTTTTATTGTTGTTTCATCTTTCTATATTTAAATATATTTATTGAGTGACACTTTTTATCATTATTATCTCTTTATTCCTAAAATTTAAGTTCTATTAGTTGGCTGAATTCTGTATTCTTACATCTCCTTTCGCCTCTCACCAAAAATGGCACAAGAGGACTTAATCCCCTCAGTTTTTATTTACTTGATGATCTATTCTTTGGTTCTACAGTCAAAGGATAAGTGAGTTATTACCTTTTTCCACCATAATTTCTTTTCCTTCAACCTTGTAGACACTGATCAACTTTCTTCTGGCATCAAATACTCCATCAAGCACCTCATCTACTCACTTTTTTTTGCTTATGCAGAAATGTAATTTTTTTCTTTATACCTGTAGTTCAGTAATTTCAATATTACAGTGCCTTTCTATTGATAATTTTATCAAACTTTCCTGTTTTTCCTTACAAATTAAGATCTTCTATTCAACTGATATTTTCTCATTCTATCTTTAAATACATTTTTTTCTTACATTTGTTCTCAGTGTCAATTATACATATATTAGGTATCTTTTGATTTTCTTCTATACCTCTTATCTAATCTAGAATTATTTGACTTTGTTCTTTTTTCTAAAATGTTAAATATACAAAACTTATCTCCCAGTTCTTTATCAAAATTTAGTCTAGCTTCTCCTTTTGTTATTTTTAATGTGGCTTATCTCTCTATTGCTTTTAATGCTTTGAAATATTAACACTTTTTGTTTGAACACTTTTATCTCTTCTTAGAGCTTTATTTTTGGAAAAACATGCTCACTTGTGCTCTTTGAGAATACAAAGAACTATTTTATAAAATATTCCTCTGTTTCTTTGTGTAATTAGTCTTACGATGTATTGTTTCTGTCTGCTTTAACTCATGTTTCTCAATTTTACTTTCACTCTTTTTTTTTTCCTCCTTTGTCTTTTGCTAGTTCTTATTATTTATTTTTGAGGTAGGTTGGCTACTTTGTGCACCATAGTATTGGGAAGGAAGGGTTAGCATGGATGGGAATGATGGAACACCTGCAGCTGCTGCTTGGCTGTGTTGGACATCTGAGGGCTTGTGTTAGTGAGGCTCACAGCCAGCACTCTGGGGAAGGGCTCTCTGTGCTTTACTCTGATGTTCATTGCCTCCTTTCTCTCCTTCACACCCTCTCACTTCAGGTAACACCCCTCAGCTGAGAGATCTGGTTACAGAACACAGAAATTACTCATCTGCATATTCCCCCCCCAAACTCATCTTCTTTCTCTGTTCAATTTGCCTCAATATAGTTTTTCTCTTCTACCAATGTCAGGTCATATTAGTGACCTGAGATTTTCTAACTCCAGGTAAAGAATCTTTAGATTTATCTTTCAGAATGACACTTGGTACCCAGAGCACCAAGACGGCAAAAGTCAATTCTGAGCTCCCAGAAAAGTTGAAAGGATTTTACAATGAACACCCATATACCATCTAGATTCTACCACTAAGACCTTATTATTTTTGTTTAATCATGTCTATCCATTTATCTATTCCTCTTTTCCCCACCAATGAATTAATCATCTTCATTATTTTATTTTTCAAAAAGAAAAAAAGAAAGAATAGCAATTTGGCAGGGGAAGTTCATTAGGAAATAGTAAAACTTCATTTACAGAAGCAGTCAGTTTTAAAATCATAGGTATAATGAAGCTCTTGTATAGCTCTTTGATAAAAATGAGTAATGTTAGCAAGTAATAAGTAATGTAATCAAGAATTATTTTATGTACAATTATTACAGGGACCAAACTTGCATTAATAACCAGATCCATAAATTTCTTCCTTGTGTGACCTGGTCCACTGGGGCATCTTGCCTCAAAAAGTAAGTTTATTCAGATGTCATTCATATCATATAAAATTAAAATAGATAAATTCCTTCCATACAGCTCACCTTTCTTGATCCTGGCGCAAGCTGCCAGAGACCTGTTATAGAATACCTCATTACTACATCAAAGAGGACCATGGTTCTCAATATGCCTGTGTTGGTGGGTGGGAGATGTTCCCTGCTAAAAATAGCTTCAGAGCTTTTTCACACTGCAGAGTGACACACACAATCCACTAGAAATGTTCATACACTTAGCTCTCTGCCACAGATTTGACATTTGAGACTATTGCATGGAAGGTCAACTAACAAGTAACTTTCCTTCCAGGGGATATGAGAGGAAGTGTTGAGAAAGAAAAGTACAAGATACTCAATATCCTCAAAGTTTGAAGGGGCCAGGAATTGAGACACAGGTGGCCAGCTTGCATTTCTTTCCTCATCATGGATCAACCTCAGTACGAAATGAAAAGAAAAAGCATGAGTCCAGTTCAAGTAGATTGTCTCCACCTTGGCTTCTACTAATAATGGCAGTATGAGCTCACTCTCACTGGGGTAAAACCCATCAGTCTGGAGGGGTACAATCTGAAGAAGAAGGTCTAGCATGGGGAGATGGGAAACTGACCACACACTGGATGCCATGGCTCTAGGTACGACCTCACATGGGTGACTGTACAGCCCAGCTTTCCTGAGACAGTTCTGGTTTACTGTATTATTTATTATTATTATATATTGTTATATTAGCAATGCCCCTTTATCCTACAAAATGTCCTAGTCTGGATAAGAAATTGAATCCTCACCTAAGGCATCACTGAATACAAAGATGGTGGAAATTTTTCTCCCATGACTTTTAACTGACATCAGTTACTAAATCAGGAGGAGACTTTTAATTAGCTGGATAAGTACCCCTACTAGGTGTAATGGCTCCCCAAATAGGTGGGTAAAAACTCCAGCATGAAAATGGTGAGAACCACAGGGTATATCTACAAATAAGGTCAGGTGAACACAAAATCCTGATACATTGTTTGCAATATTTCTAAATCAGCTGGGGTTGTAGCTGCCTTTCTACTTTGCTGACTATAAACGTCCAACACACAATTCTCAGCATTGAGAGTTAAAGGTTCGTAGATAAACGGAGAAAACTGAAGTTTCCCTTGTCTCAAGAAGAATCTAGTCAAACTCTGTTTGGACAAAGAGAAGATATGTATAGATTGTACAGACCTGTCATGCTCAAGAGTCTATCAAAAAAACCTAAGCAAGCCATACACTGCACATGCTTATGCCAGTATGGGGGAAAACATTCAGCAACTAAAAAGGAAGTTAAAAAACAAAGAATATAGAGGATAAATGACAAGCGTAATTTTGAAGAAGAGAATACCGTTTTGTATTCTCTGGGAAAATGAGCGAAACAAACTAAAACATCACGTAAGATAGAAAGGGAGTCTTCCAAGTTAGAGAAAGAAATGAGTAAAAGTTAAAGACAAAGAATGCTGTTTGAAAAATTAAACTGGCGTTAATGTTAGTAACTGTGGTACGTGGTATCCAAATACGATCACGAAAAATTCATTCCATTCCTACCGCCACGTGGCTCCTCCCATCAGGAGGATTCCATTTCGCTTTTCCATGAATTGGTGGACTTGTGACTGGCTTTGACCAACTAGAGGTGGGAGAAGTGGGGCTCTAGGACTTCCCAGACCAGGAATTAAGAGGACTGGCAGCTTCCGCTTTCTGAAAGCCTGGTTTCCATGTTGTCCAGGATTTACCACTGGATGAACAGAGGCCATGTGAAGAGAGGCCATGTGAAGAGAGGCTTACAGGGAAGAAGAACTGTTCCTATAGTTCAAATCCCACTGCAGTGCAAGCTGAATGCAGCCACGAGTGACCCCAGTTGTAATCACAGAACTGCCCACCAGAGCCCACCCAACACACGGGTTCAAGAGAAATCATAAATATTAATTGTACTAAACCAGTAAGCTTTACAATGGCTTGTTAAGTAGAAACACATATACAAACAGTAACTAACAGTAACTAACGTTAGTTAGTAAGTAACTAACGTTCCTCATATAACTGGTATATGCCAAACTTTCTGATAAGTACTTCATGTGTGCTTTCTCATTTAATTTTCAAATCCCTCCTATTTTCTTCATCCCTAATAGCATTGCTTTATGTCAAACCAAACAGAAAAAATAAAGGATAAAAAGCTTTCAAGTTGGAGTCCTAGACTTCTGACTTGATCCAACCCCCAATTGATCCTCTCTGCTGTCAGTAGAGAGAGTTATGTAAAATGCAAATTAAGACATGACCCAACTACAAATTCCAGATTTCTCTGTAATCTGTCTCTCCAGTATATTTCTCAATTCTGCTTCAATACTATCCCGTTACTTGTCCTTCCTCCAACTTCACCCATGATGTCTCTTGCCTCTGTACCTTTATCCCCAAAGACCTTCTCTATTCTCATTAACTTCACCTGCAAAATTTTCATCTATCCTTCAAAGTGCAGCTCAGGTATCATCTCTTCTAGGAGGCCTGTCTTGACTGTATCTGCCCAGGACTAGATCAGCTGCTTCTACTTGGATTACATAGAACAACATCAATACAGTTATTATAACAACTTTGCCACTACACTGTATCTATCTGTTTATAAGTCAGACATCTGCAGTAGACAATAACTCTGTAAAGACAAGGGTTTGCTGTTCCCAGCAGTTGCTCTGTAGCTGTGTGACCTTAGGCATGTTCTTAAGCTCTCTGTGCCTCCACAGTCTTTATCTGGAAGGTAGGATCTCTCCCGTAGAGTTTTGTTGTCAGGATTAAATGAGTTGGGCAAGTATTATGCTTAGAACAACTCAATTTTTTAACTCATTATTTTTATTATTGCTCAATATATGTTTGTTGACCATAATTATTCTGAAAAGACAGATAAGATTTGGCAGAGAAAGGGGGAAGAAGGGGTGAGGGAGAAAGGAAGGAACATATGCAAGATGTAAGTAACATTCTCCCTAACTCAGTAAATGTCTCACAGCTACCCAGGCACTCAGACCACAAACTCAGGAGCTCAGATCACAAACCCAGGAGGCATTCCTGAGATGTCCCATAGCCCTACTTTCCTCATATTCAATCATCGGTACACATCCCTGAATTTTTCCTCCAAAAGGCCTGTTGAATCTGTTCACTTATCTCTATGTCAGTGGACACCATCCTAATCTAAAACATCATTATTTTCTTTGTAAATAACTACAGTAGCCTCCCAATGGTCTTCTGCTTTCCCCCTTGCCCTTTAGAAATTCATTCACCAAAGAGTATTCAGAATGACCTTTAAAAATGGCACTTAGGTATTTTAAATCCTCTGCTTTAAACGACTGTAGTCACGGTAATCTCAAGGTCCTAGCTGGTGGAGCCTCACCTAACTGTTGGATGCCATCCATTCTCCCTCTCTTCTTCATCACCCTCCAGGCACAGTGGGCTCCTTCCAGGTCCCCACTCAGCCTTTTCCAACCATGAGGCCTCTCTGCACCACCTATGCTTTGCTGATTCTCTTTCCTTTGTTCTCCCAGTGGTCTTTTTCATCTTTCAAGGCTCAGCTAAACCATCTCCAGTCTTATTCTCTCTTGTGGCAGCACTGTTCTCTGTTCTGTTAGAGCACTTATTTTTCTGTTTACTTGCTTAGTGTGTGTCTTACCCACCAGACTCTAAGTTCAGAAGCAGAAAGGGGCTAGGACACAGAATGTTGGTTAATTACAGTAGTACTTAACAGAATTTAAGTATTAATTCACTTAAAGATTTATATTCAGAGGCCGATTCCCCAGGAAGAGAGATAATCTTTTAAAACATAATTTTACAAGAGGTAATTTTGTAATTGAGCAATTTCTCTGTGCTAAATGCTTGGTACTCCTCTGTGCTAAAATGCATTATAATTTATCTTTCCCTTTTTTCTTATAAGAAAGGTATAGCGGTACATAGCAATAACAGGTATCGATAAGGTTCCAACACAGACTGAGCAAGGATCTCTCCAGGTACAACGTAGAACAGCTGCAATGGTTTCTAAGCTAGCTCCAGTGGCAAAAATGCTGGTTGTATTTTCTACAACAGTGAGAGTCATACAGATCTATTTCTTTAACTGGCAGAGAAGTTCTCATGGGAAGCAGTAACAGGAGATGTGACTTCTTTTGAGCTATTTTCCTGAACTTTCTGAATTCTTATACCCACCAAGTGCAGAGGAAAAGAAAAGTCAAATTCTTTGAGTTGGGTGAAGACTGTCATTGGTTTTTTTGACCTGCCAGTTTAGTACACCTCTAAGTGCCATTGGCTGCCAATGAGAACACTTTTCCTGATGCTACTTGGTATTTGGATAAATGGGGACCCTTTCCAACTGGAGTTTCACAGCACTACAGTAAATTAAGCAAAGAAAAACATACCAGTGGACAGCCCATGTTACCTATTTAGTCAAATAACAGAACTCCTGGTTGAACCACTGGAGCCATCCTAGACTGAGGCACCAAACACAAATACTTGCTTAACTGAATCAGAATTCAAGAGCGCCTCTAGTTTACTTGTTCTGCAATTTAATACACACAAAGATAAGATAGCTTTTTAGAGCATCAGTATCAAGGTATATGCAAACAACTCCAGGGAGATTTTCAACAATGAGGATGATGTTAATTCCAAATGTTCTCTAAATATGAAGTCTCTAGGTAGCTCCCAGGCTCCCCATGGGATCTGACGATTAAAGGATCAGATTAACTTGAATCATCACTGCTTGTCCCTGTCTTGTTCGTATTTGCTTATTCTTCCACTCCTCGCCTCTCCTTCTTTGTTTTTATGTATTCTTCTTTTACTCGGAGCCCCATGATCCTCATTTGATCAGACTGCATAGAATTCTTGGCACCTGGAACTATTATACTATTCCAGAAAATCAAGGTCATTTTGTAAGATAACACATGAGCCATGAATGGCTTTTCTTTCTACTCTTTTTTAGTGGTCAATTATCTTAAATTGTACTGGAAGTGCTTGTTGAAAACAATCAACAACATTTTCATCCATCTGAGAAATAAATGAATATACAGAACAGAGATCTGAGACTTTTACTTTATTTAACCCTGAATATAGATTTGTTAGAGGTTCTCAGAATTAATAATGAAACCGAGAAGGACCCAGTGGGGCTCCTGGGCATGGAAGCCTTTTTGTCCCCAGTTTCTTGTAGGCAAGACTCCAGCCTCCTTGACCTTCCCTGAGTTCCAGAGAGCAGATTCTAACAGTTGCTAATCAAGGGAGTAGCAGCCAAGAAACCACCTGAGGCAAGATCAAAGGGACCTAGGGGCAAGATGGGAATAAAGATGCAGACCTACTAGAGAATGGACTTGAGGACACGGGGAGGGGGAAGGGTAAGCTGGGATAAAGTGAGAGAGTGGCATGGACATATATACACTACCAAACGTAAAACAGATAGCTAGTGGGAAGCGGCCACATAGCACAGGGAGATCAGCTCAGTGCTTTGTGACCACCTAGAGGGGTGGGATAGGGAGGGTGGGAGGGAGACGCAAGAGGAAAGAGATATGGGGATATATGTATATGTACAACTGATTCACTTTGTTATACAGCAGAAACTAACACACCACTGTAAAGCAATTATACTCCAATAAAGATGTTAAAAAAAAAAAAAAAAGATCAAAGGGACCAGAGAAGCTCATTGAGATTAGGAGACCAACCACCTGGGATAAGATGAAGTGCCTGCAGCCTCCGCCTGCCCACACCACACACACCCTAATCTTGTCAGCAATCCCACCCTTGAACTAATGCTATAAAACTCTTCATCAAATCCTCCCAGGTGGAGACACATAGTTTTCAAGGGCAGGAGCCCTCTGTGTCCCCCTTTGCCTGGCAAAGCAATAAAGCTATTCTTTTCTATCAATACTTCACCCAATACTGTGTCTGCGAGATTTGATTCTGCACCGGTGCAGAGAGGCCGAGCTTTTGGCATCAATAACACATAAAACACAGGTGGATATTTAAGATTAAGGTAGCTGGACATCCGATTATTTCTCTCCTCAGTTTTATACACATAGACCAACGTGGTAATGTCAAGAGTTACAGTGATTAAATGTATATTTCTTTTTCTACTTCTTCAGGTTCCCAAAACCTGTGGGTGGTTGTCTTTGTGAGTTACCTAAGAAAATAAGTTTGGACAACACACCATCTGGCTATTTGGATAAAACAACATGTTCAAAGGCAATGAGAGAACTTATCCATGATTCTGGTCTTTTCCATCTTCTCCATTGAAGATGATATTAGTGAAATTCATAACAATTAACTTAGTGCTTACTATGTGCCAAGACTGTTCTGCATACTTTAGATGTAATAAATCATTTGATTATCATATTCATGGGAGGTAGATACTATTGTTATTTCATTTTACATATGTGGAAACCGAAGCACAAACAGGTCAAGTAACTCCCCCAAGTTCATACAGGGGAAAAAATAAACTTAGTGAGAGGTGACCAGTCATTCAGTGACGGTATGCCCTCAACAAGTTCCTGAACATCTCTGAGCCTTTTATCATCTGTAAGTAGATTCATCATATCAGTTTCACATAAAGTTCAGAAAGATGTCATCTGTCTCATATAATGTGAAAGTAGAAAATGTTATGTGTTAAAGGGTCTAGCATAGCACGTTCATTTATTCATTCAACAAACATCGTTAAAGCACATACTATGCGAAAGGCTTCATTTCATTTTGACTGTTGGAGATACAGAAATAGAAGAAAAATAGTTCCGAGAAAACTCACAGTCTAGTAGGCAAAATGATTGTATCTTGTGAGATCCAGTAAATTAGAGTAAATACGATAGAATATAATGTATGCAGCAATGGAAGCCCCTATTAGATACAGAGGTAAAACATGGGAAGAGCAATTAACTATATGTTCCAAAGATGCTAGGAAGGTATCAGGACTGGGTTTTGATGAAAGGATACAAATACTCCAGGTGTCCACAGCCTTGGTTTAGGAATTAAGGCACATGCCAATGGCATGTGAGGAGGCAAAGAAGCACAGGGCAACGTGATGCATTTAGGAAACTCTAAGAATTCCATACAACTGGATCATTAAGTCCATAGAATAGAGTGGCAAGAGAAGAGGCTGGAAATGGAAATAAATCATGAGGGTCTTTTAGGCCATGTTAGGAATTTTGGACTTTTTCCTCTACCTGATGAAGAGAACCAGAGAATAGTCATAGACTGGCATATTGGATAGATCACTTTGGTAGCAGTGTGGAGGACCAGCTGCGGGAGCTCTTACAAATGTATAAGAATCAGGGAGAATAGGTGAAAGGTTATTTCAGAACCGAGGCATGAGATAGGGAAGAGAAATGTTCCAAGTGGGCCTCTTTTTCACATTCCTCTTGAAAATAATATATGAATGTCACAAAAGGAATGTCAAAGAGAAGGGCAATTCGAGGGGTTTTTCTGCAGTGGTTTTGATGGGATTTGGTTAGTGATGAAGTATTCTCAGTGAAAGAGAGAGGGGACCACCTAAGGTCAATCTTAAGTTTCTAATTTTAGCAACAGGACAGTAGTAGCATCACCAGCTCTCACAGGAGATACAGAAGTTTGGGTATGGTGAAAGTTCCAGAAATGTTACCTTCAAAGAGTTGTTGGGACATTTAATGGAACCATCAAGTCAGTGGTTGGAGATCTTCAAGTTGGTGGAGAGATTTGGGGAGAAGACATAAATCTGGAGGTTCTGAGCATATATGCGGTGGTCAAAGGTAAGAATGAAGATGAGTATGTGAAGGAATAAAATGACAGAAGTGGGGCTTCCCTGGTGGCACAGTGGTTGAGAATCTGCCTGCCAATGCAGGGGACACGGGTTCGAGCCCTGGTCTGGGAAGATCCCACATGCCGCGGAGCAACTGGGCCCGTGAGCCACAATTACTGAGCCTGCGCGTCTGGAGCCTGTGCTCCGCAACAAGAGAGACCGCGATAGTGAGAGGTCCGTGCACTGCGATGAAGAGTGGCCCCCACTTGCCGCAACTAGAGAAAGCCCTCACACAGAAACGAAGACCCAGCACAGCCATAAATAAAATAAAATAAAAAATAATTCCCATTTAAAAAAAAAAAAAAGAATGTGTGTATATATATTAAAAAAAAAAATGACAGAAATGATGAGATAGAAAGAGAACCAAGGGGAGAAGCCTGAGAAACACCAAGCTTCAAGGGGAGAACAGAAGATGTGGATCCACAGGAAGAGACTGAGACCTGGTGTAGTGGGAAGAACGATCAAAGGGAGGAATACAGCTTAAAATGGGTCTCACGGTGTGCTTGTGGAGAATAAATCCACTAGAGATGGACAAAACTCTTCTCATGTTGAGTTGGCATGCCGCCTAAGCTAACAGTTCCTCCATTTCTATCATTCTATATTTTATAATAGCTGTAGCTTAAGTAAAGTAATTAAATATGTAGGGTTAAAAGGTCTTATGCTAAGCTTCAGGCTATGTGGGAGAGTAAAATGCAACTAGAGATTAAAATAATCTCATCAAATCCTCTTCTACCTCCTCAAGAACTTTGAAGAAGGAATTGCCCTGATGTCAACTTGGATTTAGCTGCAATTATGTGCCTGCTGATGTCTAGAGTATACTATGGGATTTACCGTTGAATTATTTTGAGCTTGGGAACCACTAAGGGAAAAAAGAAAAAAGCTTCATCTCCCTGTAGAAGACACTGTATGTGCAATCTCTGTGGCTCTGAAAATGTGCACAGAATCACCGGAGACAGTGGAAATTACAGATACAATGATCTTCAAAGTACTTAAGTATTTGGGGAAAAAATGTTTTTTAAACAAACCAACCACTTCTAAAATCACTTTAATCCTTCAATTATTCTTGAACGTAGAGGAGCAAATCCCACACATCTTAAATAAGCTCTTAAAATATCTAAAAATCACTATTTTCATGAGCTAGAGATTGTAACATATTCTTACTATTATCATTCAAGTGATAGTATTGATAAGGCTTCTGAATTTTCCTTCAGTTGGGGCACAGGAACTCCTCTCACATAACAAAGGAGATGGCAGAGGTACCATTTAGCAAATGCTTACTCTGGCGCACTAGTGAAACAGTGGTTCCTGAAAGATTTCACGTCACTTCCAGAAGCCCCATCTGCATCTCCAGAGCTGGGGGAGTGATTTCTTTATTCCAGATGGCATGTATGACTAACTCAGTGGCGATCTTTGTTCCTGACATCCTGCAGGTACGCTGACCCTGAACTCAAGTCCACCTAAGATCTGTGAGTACCTCATTTAGCTAAAGAACATTGTTACCTAAACCAGCTGGCCACTTGTTTTGGACCTATACTAGCTGCAGAAACACTTTGACTTGCCATTTTATTTTCCCACGTGCAGACAAAGCCGAATAGAATGAGCACCTCAAGGGGCAGGGCAAGAGCACATTACTGGAAGTGGCTTGGTCCACATGTTTTAGGAGTGAACTCTAGCCATTTAGAGCAGGGGCTGAAATGATCATCCTTTATAGCAATTGTGAGAGACTGAGTTATATGTCTTTGTCAAAACAGGGAGATGGTATTGCCTGTGCCATCCATCCTTATCCATCGGGAATTTACTGTGATAACTCAGTATCTGCCATAGTGTTTTCAGGGGAGCCCAACTAAGGTACAGTTCTTCTAAGACTGTTTCCAGATTAGGCTGGTGAGCACAATGCCACCCAAATCCTTATCTGTGACTTTTACACACTCTGCTTTATTGGATTTCTCTTCCAGTTGGTCTCTCAGGGTTACTCGTCAAGTACCATTTCCCACCTCTCCTGGCTCTGGCTCACTGTCAATACCCTGTATTGGCTAGTAGTGTCATAAACACACCAAGCTGCTCTCTACTGCCTTTTCAGATCAGGAGGAATCAATCTCCATAACCACCTGCAGAATTCTCAACTCCAACCTCATGGGTTCTGGATTCAGGGAGCTGATCTTTTCAAGTTTGATAATTCTTCAATAATGGAGTTTAGAATAGCACAGAGTAATTAAAATGTCATGATCGAGTATGTTTTTTTCTTTCTGTGCATGGATGTGGAAATTCACATATAATTTGGCTTTATGATCTATTCCACCATCTTGGATAAAAATGGTTATGAGGACAGTAAAGTGCTTCAAACAACAGTAAAAGGCTTTGGAAACAGATTAAGCTAAACTCGAATTCTGACTGCACTTTCTGGCTACATCACTTTGCCAAATCACTTACCCTCCCTGAGTACTTTTATCCTCTTCTCTAACATGGATGATATTGACTTCATGGGGTTAGTGGGATTGTTCACTGAGATAATTTAGGTGTGACACAGTTTCTACACAAAGCAAATAATCAACAAATATTAGCCAAATAAAATGCAAAGATTTGACCAGGAGTTTTGAGCCCTGTGTTCTAAATCTCGCTTGACCACTACCAGTACTTGACTTTGAAAAAGTCTTGTAATGTATCTTAGTCTCATATTCTCATGCAGCAAACAGGAAAGCTGGACTAGATTAGTCTAGCTGGTATTGCTTATGAACACCACCATTTTCTTTTTAAGTATAATCTTACATGGAACCCCATTATATAAAACTAAATAAAAGAGTAGATGCTGCTCTGGTTGAAGTAGGAGAGACTCAGAAACAGACATACACACACATTACCTATATATTCAGATATATATAAAATATATTTTATATATATATATATATATATTTATCCTAGTAGCGAGATGAAACTCTGAAACTCTGTCCCTAAATTCCTATAACCTCTGCAAATAACCACTCCAGAAAAAAAGCTCAGCAGATATTCTGGCAGATCCTCAAACAAGGACTGTTGTTTTTATAGAATCTAGCATTGAATCCCAATGAGCTGAATTTCAACTTTCTTTCATAGTTAATGGACAATAGACCAACTAATCTATACTAAGGAGGTTTCTTTTCATCTCAACAGTCACATTCTTTTCATGTAAGCAATGCAATGCTAAGTACTTATAGTGATTGCAATCTCTTCCAAGAAAATCTTCTGTGGCACTTAAATATAATCACTACCTCGCTCAGGACAACTTGTGTCATCAATATTCTCTCTTGTTGAGTAATCAAGGCATGAAATTTAGTTTTGCTTTTTTTTCCAACCTCCTGTAAAACAGAAACTTATTTTTGGAGTGAATATGCTGCTGTTGGGCAGATCGACAAATGTTTACTTTTGAAAGGGGATGTTCTTATCGTTATTTAATTTAGAAAGAGAACACCCTTGTAGGTTTGTGCATTAGTAGCATCAATGTATATGATCACTGCCTAGCTGTTTAACTGTTGTATTATGTGATTTGATTTAAATGACTGCTAAGTTGACACTGGGGTGGTCTGGAGCAAGGTCGAGATGACAGCCTGGGATCCACAATAAGAAGGGTCAGCACTGATTGGGGTAGAGAGCTTAGGTCGGGAGTAGCCAGTGTCAGCTAGCAGAGGCACCAAGGTGGACCCCACTGGCTCTTGGAATGAGAGAAGGCTCACAGATACACAAAGCCCATCACTCCAGAGAACATCCTGGGCCAGTATAAAGGCTGTCTGATAAACACAACAGCAATGGCAGCCCAGCAATGGCAGCCCACCCCAAACGTGCCAAGAGTCAGACACATATATGTGTGTGAGGGGTTTTATGGGGTGGGGTAGGGGGATTGGACGTGACCACATGGACTTGGTGAGAAGGCTGCTACCACAGCAAGTAGCTGTTGTTCAGTTCTTGGGCATGTATGTCCAGGTCTTCCAAGAGAAGCCAGAAATCTGGATTTTTATGTGAAATGTTCAACTGTTAAACCTTTTCAATAACTCCATTTAATTTTTAAAATTCTGTGGAGGTGGGACTTCCCTGGTGGTCCAGTGGTTAAGACTTTGCCTTCCAATGCAAGGGGTTCGGGTTCGATCCCTGGTCAGGGAGCTAAGACCCCACATGCCTCGCGGCCTAAAAACTAAAACATAAAACAGAAGCAATATTGTAACAAATTCAATAAAGACTTTTAAAAAATGGTCCACATCAAAAAAATAAATTAAAAATAAAATAAAATTCTGTGGAAATGGAGGCAACCTTATGCTGCCCAAATGAAACATTTCTGCAGGACCTATGAAGCCCTAGGGCTTCAAGTGTAAGCTATCAGGCCGGAAATTCTATACTCAGGTTCACACCTATGAATCTGGCCCTAATTCTGGGTGAAACTATGAACATTTTTCCACTTTTGTTATAATTCATTCCTTTATGTCTGGGTGATCCCAATCATTAAGTTATCTTAGTATTTATAAGAATCCAACTTTATTCTTAGTTTTGGATTCCAAAGAAACATCCTCAAATTCAAGAAATATTGCAGTCAGTTCAGGGGGTGGTCTCATCTTCTTAGTTAGCCTGATCTCTTCAAGATATCCTGGGGTGAATTCTCGGTTCTCTACCATTCTTTCATTAGCCAAAAATATCTCACAACCTAGCAACGCATTCACAAAGGGTTTGGCTATTCCATAGGATATGGCATTGGGGCATAAGCCCATATAAATGCATGTAGGAATAGGGTTAATTCAAAGTCAATTAAAATTGCTCACATTCCTATAGTCATTAATACATTTTTTTCCTGCAGAAGATGGAGACAGGGGAAAATAATACTGTTTCCACACAAAATACATTTATTCCTTTTCTTCCTCTGCAACTTTATTCTCTTCACAGTTCTTTCTGAGGGAAGGGCAATGAAAACTTGGCGGGGGTGGCGATAGTCTAGTTGGCTGTCCTCTCCCTCCCTGGCCACTGCCCCTAACGTCTTTGCCTGGCTCTCCAGCTAGGAAGACCTGCTCCGAAGTGAGAGTCTTGGTCCTTTCTTTGCCACTCAGCTTGAAGTGGCCTCTAGGGGAATTCTGACACCTCAGAATCTCCAGAACGTGTTCGGAAGTAGACAGTGGATCCACCAGGGGACAGCCATCGAGATTCCAAAAGAGAAGGGGACTGGAAAACTAAACGGCACAGTACAAACAGGAAAAGACATGAAGTGGAGTCACTGAGAAGAAAGTGAGCCCTGGAGGCCTGAGGCTCCGATGATGCCAGGGGACCAAGTGTTTTGATAGAGCAATTAACATAACTCTCTTGAATGGCTTAGACTTTGCTATAACTTCACTGCTTTTACATATAGATAACTTTTACCCCTTTAGGCACCAGTTAATACCATCTATTAAAACTCCTCCAAACACAAAGCAAGTTTCAAAGCAGGTGGTTACAACGGTCTTAGAGCCCAGGAAGGAGAAACGGCAGAAGCCTCCGACCTCCAAGGGAAGATATTTTATTTCATCGAAGAAACACAGGAAGAGGGAAGGAGAGAAAATATTTTCCTTTTTAGCAGCCATGATCAAACAGACTTTACTATGTGCAAAACATGCATCACTATCACTTCCCTTTGATGGAAGACTGACTCGTTGCTCCAAGGGAGAAATTGACAACAAAACAGCAGCAAAATACTGGGAAAGGAAATCAAGTGGAAACTGCGTCTCCCCTTCATCTTCTTCTTTCTTATTTTGTAAACTTTGCTTTGGAACTAATTAGTGACTTCTTTCAAGTGCAATACTGTTCATTATATCTATTCATTATTTTGCTTTATTTGTAATTTGGGAGATATACTCAGCACCTCCTAAAAGGGTGTCTTTTATCAGCAAATTTCATGAAAAAAAAAAAACAAACCCTTGAACACTGAGCTTTATAATGTTCAGGTTATCAATTTGCGATTGAAATACTGCACAGTTCTATTAAATATGAAAGTAAATCACTGAAATATACTTGGCCAACAGAGCTTGGATTGTTAGAATGAGTTAGCGGGGAATTGATCTGATTAATTGATTAGTAATGTGAACCTGGATTAAAACTGTGTCTTTCTAAACAGCTCCCAGTGCTTTTGTATCATCTTACTTTCCTCAGACAATCCAGAGAGTAAAATGAAATGTCACAGCTGAAAACTGCGTTGCTGATTTGCAGGAGAATCAATCTTTATCCCCTCATTTTTAGGAATATGTTCTAAACACTAAATCATCATATTTCTCTTATTAAAAAAATAGCATTACCTCTTTACAGCTTAAAATCTGTGACATTCTAAAGTTGCATCATGTCACTGGGGGTCAAGTGGAACCACAAAACAAAACCAATTATTTCTAGACAAGATAATCATTATTTAACCATCTGATGGGAACGAGGTTTAAAGAGCAGACGTAGCTCAAAGTGTAAAACAGGATAATAGCAACATCATGATTATCTTGTAGGGCTTTCACTAGCTCTCCATCAAAGAAAGGATTTAAAAGCCTATAAAAGGGAAGACATTGAAAAATGCCACTCTACTACATACTAAATATTAGAATCAAATCATAACAGTAGCCAAAATAGCTTTGGCGTTTTGTAGATCTATGATTATCTCACCTCCTCACCATTTGGGAAGGAGTTAAATGACCTAGAATCTTACTTCTGCTATGGCCTTGGAAAAAAATCACCATCTTCCTGAGTTCCAGTTTTCTCATCTACAAAATAACAACACCACCATTTTCTGTGAGGATTAAATCAATGTAGGTACTTGAAAGCACTGTGTAAACTACATGGCTCTCTAGTAATATAATATTGTATTATTATATGCAACATATATACATATATATATTTTATTTTTAGGAGGCTCTATGGAGGGATAGGCCAAAGAGGCTGACCAATGTTAATCCTACTTGTGGTAGGGTGAAATTGTGGCCTTGCTGTTGGACACAAAAGAAAGATTTTACAACTTTCTTAAGTGTGTAATTACAGGGTTGTGTATTGGTAACAGAAAGAGACTTCTGATCAAAGATTGCAAATGGCAGTCTCCACATTACCTCTGGTCTACACATTTTTTTGTTTGGCTCAAACGTAATTTTTAAAAAGTAAACTGTTATCCAACGCTTAAAAATGAAAAATTTTAACATAAGATTCTGAATTTCTATGTCTTCTTTCTAAAAATCAAATAGTTGGCAGAAATTCCCTGGAAATTCCTACAAAGCAATAATCCTTGAAGCTGAGCTTCTGCTGTCTCCTTCTGAGGGTGTCATCCCTTGGCTATTTGCTTCATTCCCCACCTAGACTGTTTTATTCAAATGGTTCCTGCCAGTCTCTATAGGAATTTCAGTTTATAATATTCCTTAGATGAATGTGAAACACCAGGTTATTGTTTTGTAAATATTTATGGCTCTTCTCATGCCCTTGTAGACAGAATACGTTTTCATGCCTCGCTAATTTGGAGTTTGAGCACAAGATTTCCTTTCGTCAAAGGACTGTCAGCAGATGTGACATGAGCAGAAGCCTTCAATATGCTTGGGTGTCTGGCTTGGCTCTGTGTTTATTTGTCATGAGGAGGGTATGTCCCAGGAAGTTGCTGTCCCTTTACCTTAAACCCTAGAGTAAAACACATGGAATGGAACGGAGCTCTTCCTTCAAGACCTTAGTCTGAAGCCAAGGTCAGGTGTCCAACCTGAGGCAGAGGACAAGGTCCAGTGACCAAACTGAGGCAGAGCTGCTTCAGCCAATCTAAATTTAAAAGTAAATAAATGTTTCTTGCTGTAAGTCACTGAGTTTTAGGCTAGTTTGTTATGCAGCATTATTATGCTAATAGCTGACTGAAACATTTGTGAGTGAGATAAAGCTTCTTCAAATGCAAAAATAAAGCATATATTTGTGCGTATGTATGTTTGTGTGTATGCACACACATCTGTGTGTCCACCTGGGGACTTTAATATTTTAAGGAATGTGAGCCAGTTATCAGTGAAAAATACATGTGTTTCAAATTTACCACTAACATCCTCTCAGGAAGATGAACAAGTTTAAGCATTTTCTGACCTTCCTTGTTTGTCACTCATTCACTCTTACATAGAAATTTAAGCTCTTTCAGAGGAAGTTAATACAGAGACTCAGTGTTAGTTTTTGTAATGACTGTAATGCTATACACAGACACACGCATACACACCTTTTATTTCCTATTTATTGCTTCATTTTGCTTTTGCAACCAATTTTATATACCATACCGAACTCTAACATATAGTTTTTTGAATGGTGGCTGCTCATAGATACATATTTTTGAATGCTTCATGATACTTATTTCAATGGATGGAAAATCTTGGTTAACATAGCAATAAACCATGAAGTTATTTGCACCCCTTCCTTATCCAACAATTGCACTGTGGTTTTACGCCAAAGTTTCCAAAGTTGCTACAATGGAATTTGTAATTTAGATAAAAACTAAAGATTGCAAAAAATCTCCTGAAAGGATTCTTAGTACATATAAATGGTTTGAATAAATGGAACAAATACAGCATAAAAACCCCAATAATAAAGTATTTCTGTATTAGAATAGAACATATTGTGTTAAAATATACAGCTGACTTTTTTAACTGAACTTCAACATGCGTCATTAAACCTGCAGAAAATAGAGGCTCGCTAGATACGCTTAGTTGATTGTAGTGCATCCCGATCTCCAAAATAACCTTAAAGCTTCTGGTTCCAACAGACAACACTACAACCTCCAGGAACACAGAGGGTTATGAGTGTCTTTGGCAATCAAAAGTCAAAGGAAGTAGCAGAAACATACATATATATAGTAAAACAGAAAAAGAAAAATCTTTTAGTGGTGAACTTCCAGCAAAGTGGAGTTGAGAGAGAAACAACTCCAGATTTGGAAAATCAAACAGCATAGAAAATGTAATTTAAAACTGTGAAATTGTTGGCTTGTAAATATGAATGTTAACAAACACAATCTACAAGACTTAAGACTGGGGTGGCTTTGCCCTTTAGGAAATGGAAAAAGACAAGCACTTCAAGGTGGAAGAAATGAGCAGCTAAAGATAATCTATGCACGCTGGGGACTTCCTCACCGTTTGTTATAAGAAGTCTCTCTTCATTTCAGAAAGGATGGGCTTGTCAGCATAAGTCAAAAGCCAAAGAGTCACTTTTGTAAGATGTAGAAATAAATGTCCTTTCCTCAAGAAATTTAACTACTGTTTGCCAAGAAAGTACTGTCACAAATATGCAAAATTACTAAGAATATGGTGTGAACAGTATCTCCTAGATTGTGCAGTGCACAGCCTGTACAACCCAAGGCAGCTGTCCTGGGTTGAATAAATTGTCACCAGCATCCTTAGAATGCGGTGCACCACAAGGGTTCTGCTATTCCTCCCAAAAGATGATCCATACACGCTTCGACAAAAAGAGTAAGAGGACACATAAAATGTAATTACTCACTGTCTAGAGAAAGTATGCATTTTGCATTACTCTGTAACCTTTATAATAGAAAAGAGAAGTCACCCTCTCATTTTTGGTGTCTATAGTAGATTGCCAAAAATGTATACAAATTCTTTGCAGTTCCTCCCATGAAGAGGTGGGAGAGTTCCTTCCTTGAATCTGGGCTTGGACATGTAATTTGCTTTGGCCAATGGCACAGTAGCAAACACGACATAATCAGAGACTTGAAAAGTGCTTGTGCCCTGGGGCTTGCCCTCTCTGGCTGGGTGGATCCCTTCTACCCTGTGAACAAGCCTGGGCTGGAGGTGGAGGCAGCACATGGAGAGACATGTGCTTTTTAGGTCATTATATTATGGGGTGGCTTGTTATGTAGCAAAAAGTAACTATTACGGTGTCTTGCATAAGAAAAGGATTGTTGTAACTGTCCATCATCACCATTAGTTATCTAAGTAATAAAACATGGGTCAAGTCATCTCTTTCCTTTGGGAATCTTTCTATGTCAAGTCCACAAAGCTTGATTGTGAAGACATCTTTTTTGGGGGGAATCACTCTTCTTCAGATCAGCTTGGAGGGTGGTTCCGAGTACTCCAATTTTTTAAGGAAAAGGAAACCTTCTTATCAGAGAGCCAAAGAAACCAGTATTAATGCTTACCCTTAACTTCAGTAGAAAATAAGAGATATTAAAAAAAGACTTCACTTGATTTTTTTAAAATTTGACAATTGTGAATGTTTATCCCATCGTTTATGAAATAACCAATTTACTTAAGGACTAGAAGAGAGATGGAAATGTTCCCTCATCTTTGAAAAGGAATATTAAGTTGGGTCGCCAAAAGAAAAATGCCTTTCTCTTAGAAAAAGCCAGCTTGAGTCTAGCCTAAAGAAAGAATGCTAAGAGTTTAAGCAGTGAGAAGGAAACTGTAAGAAGAAATGACACTGACAGACAAGGCTTGTGATGATGGCCAGAGCTTTGGTTCTCATAAAGAAATCTCAACAGCACAAGGGTCATTAGAAATCGCCAAAGGGAACATACAGAGATTTTAGAAGGCTCTAGAGAGAACTGTGAGATGCAGTTTGGGGATTTCCAGGCAGTAGAAAAATTAGACAAATTCTCTGGACCTGTAAAATCAATGCCAAGACCCACACTAAAAAGGAGGCTTCACTAGGGATGGGGGTGGGGCTAATAATTAACAAATGAAATTCACACACACAGTAGTCTTCAAGTAGAGGAAGAAGAGTGAGATTTATTTTCTTTTTCCTCCCTCCTCCCTTATTGCCTATCTCTTTCCCTCTCTTTCCCTCTTTCTGTCTCTCCTGAATATTTTACTGGTTCCATGAAAGGAAGTAAAAAACACAAGTATATACATTTGTATTACCTCTGCTTCTCTTGAAAGTATAAATATTTGTATCGTATAGATTGTCACTGTGATGTGAAACAATACTGGATTAAGTTATGCCAAGGAGGAGATTGATCAACTGATCTATCTATTAACACACACACACACACACACATATATATATATATATCTGTGATATGTCTCACTTGGCGTATTTCTTGTTTTTGTAAGCATGTTCACTTTATTTCACTTTTGGGTCTCACTAACTATTGGCTTTCTAACAGAAGAAACACATAAATACATGCAAACAGCATATGAAGAATAGTCAAAGGCAGAAGGTATGGATTGAAAGACGAGACTTCTCCTGCTACTGTAATCATCTGCATCTATCATTCCAGTTTGTGCCATTTCTCATGCATTTACAAACCGATACCACACACTCTGCTATAATGAGTGTTTCTGTAATGCAAATTAGAACACACATCATGGGTAAACAGGGGAGTCATCACGATAATGCAGAAGTCACACTGGTCCATATGTGAGTTGTTTATAGGTAAGAGGAGCCAGGAAAGTGGTAATAGAATTATAAATTTGAACAGGAAAGAACAGAGCCTTGAGCTCAGTGTTGGAACGGGCAGCGGGAGCCCTTTTGTCCACATTTCAAAAAGTAATAATTGTTGGGCTTCCCTGGTGGCGCAGTGGTTGAGAATCTGCCTGCCAATGCAGGGGACATGGGTTCAAGCCCCGGTCTGGGAAGATCCCACATGCCGCGGAGCAACTAGGCCCGTGAGCCACAACTACTGAGCCTGCACGTCTGGAGCCTGTGCTCCGCAACAAGAGAGGCCACGATAGTGAGAGGTCCGCACACCGCAATGAAGAGTGGCCCCCACTTGCCACAACTAGAGAAAGCCCTCGCACAGAAACGAAGACCCAACACAGCCAAAAATAAATAAATAAATTAATTAATTTTTTTTAAAAAAGTAATAATTGTTAAAAGCTAGCAATGGCAGCCAGAATCAGCTTCGTAGAAAGAAGCACCCATCCAGCTGTCCATGGGGCCAGACTGCACTACAGTGAAGGCCAAGACTAAGAGTCTGCAGAGCGTGGAGGGCTGTGTTAGATCGAGCAGCTAGGGCACATCTCCGTGAGGAGGTGGCATTTGAGACGAAACCTGGAAGAAGTGAGAAAGTGAGCCAGAGAAGATGGAGTGGGGCAGTATTCCAGGCAGAGGGAACAGTAGTGGAAAGGCCCTGAGTGGGGGAACAAGCATGGAATGTTTGGGGAAGAGGAGGAAGGCCAGCATGGATAGAGTGAACAGGGCAGAGAGCCGCAGGAGAAAACCCTGGACAGAAGAGCAGGGACTAAATCTTAAAGGTCACTGTAGGCTGAGACGAAAAATTTAGATTTTATTCAGCAGGTGCTAGGGAACCACTGAAGGGTTCCGAGCAAGGAATGAATATAATCTGTTTGTGCTTTAAAAAAAAACACTCTGGGGGCTGTGTTAGAAGCAAATATTGGGGGGAAAGAGTGAAATCAGGGAAACCCATGAACAGCTTAAATGAAAGATGGCGGTGCCTTAAACTACTGTGACACTGGGAGAAGATATATTTTGAAGTTAGAGTTGGTAGGGCTCACATATGGATTGGAGGCGAGGTGTGAGGGAAGGAGAGAAAGCAAGGATGATTCCTAGGCTTGGACCTGAGGAAATGGGTGAATGGTGAGACCATTTATGATGGTGGGAAAGACTGGGGCAAAACGGTTTTTGGTAGAAGTAGACAAGTCAAGAGTTTTCTTCAGACAGTTAATTCTTAGATGCCCATTAGACATCCATATAGAGAACGATGGATTTCAAGATAGTATTGAATGGATGAACACAGAACCAATAAATATCCTTTGTAACAGTCAACTAAATCAGGACATGTTAATGATGCCACGTATTAGCGGTGTTCATCTAACCAGATCGATATCACGGAAAAAATTAAAAAAAATAGAAGACATAGAAGGACTACAAAACGGAACATAAATACTAGATTGTATCTAGTTGGTTTGCAAGTTTAACAAGGTAAAAATGGCCTATGATACACATGATACACTCAGCCTTCCCTTATTCACACATTTCTCTTCTGTGGAATGGTAGGGCTTTGTTTCAACTGGCTGACCACTTTTGATCAGTTTCCCCTCCAGAGAAAACATCTACTGTAATTCCCCCTCAAACCACCAAGGCTGAAGTGCATATCCTATTCTAAACCCTGGAATCTTTCCACTGAAAAATGAAACTCTTTAATATGTTATTGAAATTACACAAATCTTACTGAAATTCTAACCCATATCAAATACAACTATGTTAATTTCCTACTTTGATATTAGAAAATTAGGGCGTATTTCACAGATTTCCTACTATCATAACATGTACATTTTTACACGTACATTAGAAAAGCAAACATTACTTTAAATGAATCAATTGGCCATAAAACTGTCTGGCCTTCGAATACATCAGCTTGCCTTTGTTTGTAACAATTGACCCAAATTCACTTTTCTCAGTGAGATTAACATGAACCCTATTAATCAGAACATTAAGACAAAAATTTACCTTTTTAAGGCATGATTAATTGAATGTGATTTCTGTCAAAATTAAGCCAGCTCTCCACTTCATCTTATATACTTAGTCATAGTCTAAGAATATAGCTATGACCGTATCAAATAATCATTTCAAGCACCACATAGGTCAATATACCAAAAGCCAAAGTTACCAAAAACTCTGACCCAATTACAATCTGAGAACAGCTTCAAATGCCTTGTGAAATGTGTATGTGCATATGTGTGTGTGAATGTGTGGATGTGCTTTTTTCCTTCTGTGTTTGGCCTTTGCCTGGTGTCTTATAAAATGACATGATGCCACTTGATGGCAGACTCGGATGTTGCAAAGTTACTTCCCAATTCACATTGAACAAGATCAGCAGTGATGAGTCAAAGTCAAAAACACCTTGGGTAGCCCTACAGCTGAGAGTCACCAGGATGGAATTTGGTAGCGGGGTGCTGGACTGTCGCTACCCTGCAGGGGTCAAGATGCCTCTCTCTTGCTGAGATGCATCAGCAGCCCAAAGAGTGTCTCTTTAAGTGTCAGTTATCAGGAAAAATCCATCAAAGACCAAAGCCAGAGCTAAGCAGCTAAACTGTCTTAAAACATCTCCTTGGCATTTAATGGAGGAATTGAGAGAGAAACAGAAGAGTTTTCCAAAGGAAAATAATACTGAAACTCCCTCTCCTTTGACAATAAAATATTTATTTGCACCAAATGATTTTCTGGATATAAGACACCAACATTTATACTCAATTAGGTATGTGTATATACATATGTGTGTATGTGTGTGCATATCCATTCATTCAGCACATATTCTGCAAACTAGACCACGGAGGGGGTATCCGTTGCCTTAGTAATTATGAAAACACTCCAAAACAGATGGCAGTGATCATTTACTAGTGTTCATGCATCTCTGGATCATCTGAGGTTTATTAGCAGGTCAACCAGGGCAGCTCGGTCCCACATGTCCCTTGCATTCCTCTTGGGACCAGCAAGCTAACCAGGGCATGGTCTTCTCAAAGGCATGACAGGGAGTGAGAGGAGAAGCAGAGGTACCAGGGTCAGTGAGAGCCTGGGCTGAGAGCTGGCAGCGTGCTGTCCCCTCTGCCTCACTGTATTGGCCAAAGCAAGTCAAATGGCTAAACCCAAGATCAAAGTGGGGGAGTTGGGGAAATAGACTCTTCTCCTTTAGTAGAAGCAGCTCCAAAGTCATATGGCAAAGGGTGTGGGTACAGAGAGCGTTAAGAATCATGGTCAGTAACACCATCTACCATAGACCACCTATTCCTCTTTTAATCTGTTGAAATAAAAGTAGCACGAGGTTATAACACATAGATTTGGGGGCAGGCAGACCTGAGTTCAAATTCTTACTAGCTCCGGCCCTTCAACAATCAACATAACCTCCCTCGTCCTTATTTTCCATATGAGTAAACTGGAAGTAATAACACCTGCCTCACAGGAATTCTGTGATTCTTAAGAGACGTATTTATGAGCAGTAGTTAGTCCATCAAAATCTTCTAAAAAGTAGTGACGTTATCATTGCTATCATTGCTATCATTACCGATATTATCATTGTTATTATTCAAACTTAGAAATAGCTGGGGCTTTTATTCTATCAACGCTGGCATACTCAATCTATTCCCCAAATTACGCTTCTGGATGTGAAGCGTGCCCCTCTGACCACACAAGGAAACCAAACAGGACAAAATGAAAAGTGTCCACCGTGTGTCCTCTTGCATCTTTACTGTCCCACACAGCTCTTGGAAGGAGAATCTCTGTGAACTGAAACGTAGTGCCTAAGTAGTGAATTTTGAGGAAAACTTTGTGACAATACGTGCAGGGGAGGAAATCAAAGCTCTTCCTGCAGCCATTTCCCAGGGAAAATGAGTTGCTTTGCCTTTGGAGTCGTTAGTTTCTTTTGAAATCATTTGGAAAATTAGTTGCGTGGTGGGATCAGTAGTTGAATGGTTGGCTGGGGCTTTCTAGCTTTTTCTGGGCTGTGTCTGCTTAGAAACGTGGGTTCACCCCACTGCAGCCCTAACCCTCTCTCCTTGTCTGCTTTGTTTCACATTCAGTGACAACCCTGAGGTTCTCCTGGCATTTTCCTTGTAAGATGTGGATATATATGTAGCATATATTCTTGAGTCAGCTAAAATAGACTCACATAAACTTTTTTTTCTCAGTTGAGCGCATAGTTGAAGCTATTTTTGTTTATTTCTTGCACAATTAAAGTAATTGTCTTAATTTTCTACTAAGCTAAATCCATTCCTTTTCCATTGAGATTGTACTTGAACGATAACAATGTAACAACATTTTTAAAAAGGACAATTTAGAAAAATTCAAAATTTTAATCTAAATGATTATACATAATAAATTTAATTAATGTTATTGACTCTCGTTTCAGCATTTGTAGAAGGAGTTTTACATTCCTTTCTAGGCTTCATTTAAACTCGGTTTTCTGAATCTAGCACAATTATATTCTCTCCTTCTATAGTAATAATGCTTCTTGGGTTTTTTTTTTTCCCATATTTTAACTTCCAAATCTTTAATTTCTGCATTATTGAATTATAATTGCGAAAACGGTCCTTTCTAAACCACAGCGTCTGTGTCCATTCAGGAAATATTAGCTGAAAATTAGCGTGCAGAGTACTTCCAGGCATTTTGCTAGGTGTTGCTGGGTGTGCACCTGAAGTAAAAGCATGAATTGCTACATTTATCTATTCTTCCTTCTCCTCAGGGGTCCTCCTGGCCCCTCCCCTGCACTCTGCCCCAGAGATGGAGGACCAATCTACAAGGGGAAGAGGTTATCAGGGGAGTGAGGAGGGATGCTTGGAGTCTCCTTGCCAGGCCTGACTTTCCAGTCGCAACGCCCGAGATGAGAACCAGAGTTGCCTTCTGCCATCCCACAAATGCTTTCAGCAGAACCCACTGGGCTGGAAAGGAGGCTGCTTCCAGAGCTGTGATTTTCTCAGCTGTGTGAGGAAGCTGCACTTCTAAACATAGCAGAGCCCCCCCTGTGTAATGCCAGCCGCAGCTGGGAAAGCCCACCTGGCTTTTGGGAGGCATTCACTCTGAGTAAGTGGCTGAGAGCAGCTGAGATGCCCTCCAGGAAGTGGCAGCTGCTGCCATGTCTTTGATTTCTCCAGCTTCAGTGAGCAGCTCTGGGTCATTTTCACGAAGCCCAGACACTCCTCAAGATGATTCAATCCAAAGGATCAGACGTGACCCCGCAGTTCTGTTTTGATCCCACGAGCATCTGAACAAGCAGTACTGGAAGAAGCTTTGTGATCAGCTCACAGGGTTGATCTCTGTGGAGCTCCAGCCCGTGAATTTCTATAAGGGAGATGGTTGTTTCCTTTGCTTATACCGTGAGCCCAATATTGTTGTTATTATTTGCCCTTTTCTAAGCTTTACAGGAAAAAATTCAGTCTGCCTCTTGGGGATGCAGCTTTTCTTTAAAGCAAGAATTGTAGCGTCTTCCTAGTATAAATACACATACAGGTTTTGTAATATAAAACTCCTACAGGCATTCACTGATGTTTCCCTTCTGGCCTAAACTGCTGGGTGTGACTAGTTTAAAAGCTGTCAAAATGACATAAAACAGTTATTAAAACCACTGGCTGCCTCACTGCCAGAGGGCAATATTGTTCCATAAATAGTCTGCATCGCAACAGTGCTGGAGCAAGGTTGAGCCATCAGACCTAAGGGCAGAAGGCATTTTAAACCAAGTGCAATCATATGTAGAGTCCCACACAGAAGTAAATGGAAACAGTTTCTGCAGCAGCAATTTGGGCAATAGGTACAAGTGAAACATAGGTATTTTCAGTACCTATTTGAGCACCTAAGTGAACATGTAATTGCACGATGAGCTTTTCAGGCAACTCAATTAAACACGTAAATTACTGTCAAACGTTCCCAGCGGCCACAGAACATTTTCGGTGTCCAATGTCATTATCCTCTATCAGGCATTTGTGCATCGGAGTACACATTTCTGTAATTAAATAGCAATTATTTTTACTCCGAGTCCCATTAGTAATATTTAAAATTGGAACTACTATATTGTCTTCCTTCTTTTTTGGCTTGGATTCATTATATGTTTAATGAAAACATACTTTATGGCATCAGTGGGTTCCCACAGAGGTATCTTTTAGCATCTTTGTCTTCGGAAATGTAGGGTGACTAGAGGTCCTCTTAAGAATAGAATCACATGAATGTGTTAATCTGAAAAGTCCTTTTGAGGTGCTCACCCATAGCAAACACTGAGAGATGCGCTTCTGGTAGTTTACACAGAATATTATCAGTCTTAAGACATTAATACCCAACAAGTATTTGCCCACAATATTTTTTAAGCAATTGTCTACCTTAAGAAACTGGTGGTAATTGTTTCTCCTGTTTAATTTATGGCATACCTTATAAAAAGTGAATGGACAAAGTCAAGGCATTATTTTGAGATCCTTTGTGTGTGTAGGTTGGGAAGGACGAGAGATAAGAAGTCAGAACCTCATTATGGATGTATTTCCTACAGTGGATGGTAGAACTCACATTGTCGGTCAGTTTTCAATCCCCCCAAAAGAAGTTAAGTAATGAAGTATTATAAAATATCTGTGATAAGAAAAAGAATCTTCTGTGATATGGGACAGTAGTAGTAACAGCATCCTTCCGGTTCCAGGCAGGAAGAGAAGTCCAACAGAATCAGGAGAAACTTTGCCTTGCTGAGTATCACTGATTTAGCCAAATGAGATGCAGCTGAAACCATCCATTCAACTGGTCTACTTTGACCTCTTCTTCTACTGAAAAATAACTATTCCTGTTCTACTACTAATTTTAATCACTTAGTAGCATGCTACTCAAGTTCTGAAGACATGAAATCTACAGAGTTCCACAGGGTATTCCTTTCAATGTTTTGTTTTGGTTTCACTTTCAAAAAAATTATGCAAAGGCAATGTGTTCTGAAGTTCTAAATGATTTCAAAAATCAAACCAATCCAATCAATTTCTCAGTAATTGGCTTTGAAGAAACTGAGACAAGAGCAATGCAAACAAAGTGCTTTTAAAAAATCATAATTACCCATGCAAATGTCTCCAATAATTTGAGGGTTTAATCAGATGACTAACAATTTGGAAGCCCTCTTGCATTTGGTAACGTTGACAGGCAACAGGAATTCAGAGAAAGCAGCCTTGTAGGGACAATGCAAGATGTGAGAGGGAGGGACTTCCCTGGTGGCACCGTGGTTAAGAATCTGCCTGCCAATGCAGGGGACACAGGTTTGAGCCCTGGTCCGGGAAGATCCTACATGCCGCGGAGCAACTAAGCCCGTGCGTCACAACTGCTGAGCCTGTGCTCTAGAGCCCGTGAGCCACAACTACAGAGCTCACGTGCCAAAACTACTGAAGCCCATGCACCCTAGAGCCAACGCACCACAACTACTGAGCCCCCGTGCTGCAAATACTGAAGCCCATGTGCCTAGGGCCCGTGCTCTGCAACAAGAGAAGCCACCGCAATGAGAAGCCCATGCACCACAAGGAAGAGTAGCCCTCACTTGCCGCAACTAGAGAAAGCCCGTGTGCAGCAATGAAGACCCAATGCAGCCAAAAATAAATAAAATTAAAAAAAAAAAAGATGAGAGAGGGAGAATCTGGATTAACATCTAAAATTATCCAAACTTGGAAAAATGTCATGTCAGGAGGTTGTTTATGCATTTGCCTTATTAGTAAAGACCTGCATGTGTGTATGTATATATATATACATACATACATAAATATATACATGTACATATATATATACACATACATATACACATACATGCATATATACATACATATACATATATACACACATACATATATATATACACATGCATACATATATATACACATACATACACACATACATACATATACACACATACATACATATACACACATACATATATATAGCATTTCCAACTTGTTTCTAAGCCTCTGAATTGATCTGGAATGTTTGCAGATTTTCTTTCCCCTCCAGATGATAAAAGCATTTTTCAGTGCAACAAGGAGCAGGTGTTGGTTATTCAAATTCAGAGCCTGTTACCAGCTCCCCCCCACTTCCCTATTTCAAGCCATATCCTAATGTCTTCTCTAGCCATCCAATCTTCTACTTTCCAATTACAGAAAACCTTTTAAAGAGGTGCACTTGTGTAGCTCTAGATGATGCAACCTTTAACAATGTTATTTTACTCCTTCTTGGGGGCGGGGGGTTAAAAATCAATACAGTATGTGACTTCCTTGTGATATTTTTTTCTGGAACCAAGAAGCAATGTACTCCACTTAGTGCAGTTTTAATTAAACCGAATACATTATAAAACACTCTCCTAATTTGCTTTGCCTAGAAAATGTTTTTTAAAGTGTTACAAATCAATCAACTAATTGAGCTATGTAGTAGGAAATGCAGATGGCATCTCGTCACTCCGTTTTCACTCTGCCAACCAAGTGCCTCTTCAGAGACAGGGTTCGTGTTGGGGCTGGCAATTTACATCCCATGGCAGCAGCGTGGGGCTGTGGCTTTAACCAGTGCCAACGGTTAACAAGGAACAACAAAATAAAATGCAGTGACAGAGGGCAGAGATGGTGTGGGGAGATGGTGGCAAGGGGACAGAGGTGGCACAGCAAGGACAGCTCCTTGTGGCGCCAGCTACCATCTGTTCTGTATTGCATCAAGAGCAGGTGGTTTTATTTGCCTGTCCACAGAGTGGTCCAGCAGGGAATAAGGTCCTATCTGGTTTGGGAATTTATTTTTCTCCCACAAATCTAATACTGGGAGACATTAGGGTTACTCTCCTGCTGTGCCCTTTCAGTTTAATTTCATAAATAATAATCCAGTATAAGGCTGAGATGACGTGCTGACTGATGGACAAGATGAGATCTTTGCTTTTGAAGGGCTTTCACTGGACAAATATTTACTGAGCAGATATATCCTTAGGCACAATGTTGTGTGCATGATAATCGAAGACAAAAATAAATGGTCTCTGCCCTCAAGGATCTTCCAGTTTAGAAGGAAACTGATAAGCCAGTAGCCACTGTACAATACTGTTTTATATTATTCATGAAAGTACGTAAGAGACAAACTTAGGAAAAGAACTAACTTTGCCAGGGAGATTTTTGAATCCTTTAGAGAGGAATCAGGAGGTAGAGCATATTCTGGTGCAAAGGCATATGGGCTTTGGGTGATGGAGAAAGTTTAGTGTCATCTGAAATGTAAAGCCTTCTCATTTTTGGTAGTTACCAAACAAGCATCTCTCTATAGAGCTCACATTCTGACTGTTCTCTTCAAACCAGGATTGCAAATGTGTCCTTCCTCTCACATTTGCTGTTCCAGTTTAAAACATTGCTTTGTACTATACACTTAGGACTGTTGTTATGTCGACCCATGTCTGAAATGCACCATGGGAAATTCTGATGCCTCAGCAGCCATTTGCTCACATGCTTTAGAAACACCGACTGAGATTTCATCAGAACCTAGCTAGTTTCCTAGGGGTGCCTTATTTAACCACTTAAGATGTCCCAAACTCTGAGGCTCAAGGGTGAGACTATATAAGTAAAAGGTAGAAAAATAAAAAGCAAAACTGGGAGGAATAACCTAGACCATTGCTAATGCTCTTACTTAGCCAATTGACGCATGCTGTTTTTATGTTTTAAATGGACTTCCCATTTGTGCGAAAGCCTATTCAAATACTGAATAGTCTAAAAGATATTTAATGTAAGCATATCAGGAAGGCTAAGGAAGTTCTTTGAGCCACTTGAGTTATGTTTGATAAACTGCTGCTTCTCTGAACTCTAGTTTAGTGGTTTCCAAAGTGTGGTCCCCAACCAGCAGCATCAGTATCCCCTGGTAACTTGTTAGGTAACAAATTCCTGGGCCCCATCTCAATCCTCCTGAATCAGAAACTCTGGAGGTGGGCCCAACACTCTTGTCCGAAGAAGCCCTCCACATGATTCCAATGTAGGCTAACTTTGAAAACCACTTCTTTAGTGTATACATAATGCCCAATGCACTGTCTGTTGTGTTCTATTTAGATAATACTAACAGATTAACCACATTATTTCTACTTAAATTAGGTTAAGTTGTTTATGAAATGCTAATGAAACAATTTTTCTGATTTTTTTTTCCTGATGGGACCATGGTTTTTGGCTATATGTAAAAAGAAAAAAAAACAACTTTAGTTGAGGGTCATGTAGAGAAAACAGCATAGCTAATTGTTTCACTTTCCAATATGTAATATTTTCATTTAAATATCTATTACAAATTATGCCTATAGTACTAAGATAGGTGTAATGATGTGATATATAACATTCAGTCTGTATGTTAAGTAACTATTATATAAGTCATTTGTATCTCCTCTCTTCTTGCATATTTTTGGTCTGCTTGAGTTATCAAATTTTGGGAGACACTGAAATATCCCAAGATGATTGTGGATTTGTCAACTTTCCCCTTTAATTCTGTCAATCTTTGCTTTATAAATTTTAAATTTAAGTTGTTAGGTACATGTAGGTTTTTGCTTATTTCATGTTCTTTGTAACTTGTTGTCATCCCAGAGGAAATGCTTCAAGATCCACACATGGTCAATTGCACTTGTTTCACAAAAACATATTAATTTGTTGCCCATGTATAAAGAACATATATAATATATACACACACATATATATTTGTATGTGTATACACACACAGCCCCCCAAACCACCCCCCCCCAACTCCCTCTCCCACTCTAACCCAGAAGCATTCTCTCGATAGCTCAATTTTACTCCCATAGCTCATTCTTCCACATTTAAGTCTGGCTCAACACACTGCAAGGGTACAGTGTGCAAACTGGAATTAAATAGGAACAATTTATGAGAGAAACAGAGCTTTGGTGAGATACTGTGGATGAGAAGAGTTTCCTAAGGACTAGAAGAAAAACTATGCAAGAAAGCCAAGGAAAATGGAATACCCCACTGCAGAGGGGTAACTACAAAGCTTAATGCAGGAAACTACACTGGAGTTTGTTTCTCCTCAGAAACAAAGATGGTTCACTCAAGAGGCAACCATGCAATGCAGAGGAGCATCTTGTATCAGGCAGCAAATCATCTACCTTCAAAGTCACACTCTTTGATAGAGAAGTTAATAACACTGGTCAGGATCTGTAACTGGACTGCCCACACTGGAATAAAAAGCCATGTGTGTGTTTCTGTGCTTTGTGGTGTGTGTGTGTGTGTGTGTGTGTGTGTGTGTGTGTGTGTGTGTGGTTGATGTGATCCTTCATCTGTTGTGGCCACAAGAGAAATCATAGCTAAAGGGAAGATATTTGTCTTGACAGCCCCAGGGTTTTTCATTTTACTCCAATTGATCACAGGGACAACACTACAGACTTAACTCTTCTCTCCACCATCTCCAAAAAAAATCTAAAAATTATTGAAACAGCTGCAGTTAGGTAGTTTAAAGAATTCCTTCTACCATGATGTATTTTCCTTGGGTTAAAAGTACTAAGATATCTATAATACAAGCTGGTTGGAATTCCTTCTTCACAAAGTCTTGTATAGAAGAAAGTACTTAATAATAGGAATGAGGTACACCCAAGCTTTTCATAAGGAGGAACCAATTTTGACTTTCTGAAGTTTTAGTATATGGTTGATGACTTGCTTAGGAAGCAGTGCAGTCAGCTAAGCACCCTTAGAGCCCTGGGAAGGAAAGTCTGCCACCTTGGACATCAACAAAGTAAGAGCTGCGCTGTAGATGTTTTGCAAAGATTTCCACCAACTAAAAAGTGCTAATGCAAATATTAAACATCTCTATGTATATCCATTTGTTGTTTGTCATCAACTAGATGACAAAGCCTGAACTAAACAATTATACCCTGAGTTAAAGATGACATCCTGAGCTCCAGGACTGTGGGAACTCATGGGCCCTTGATGTGATTTCAGCTTCTCTACTGCAGAGTAGAGAGGAATGGATATAGAAACTGTGTGCATTGGTACAATGAGCTATTTCCACAGAACTTTTGATGTACAACAATCAAAAAAAAAAATTCTCATGCATACAAATAACACAAAGACAAAGACAATTTGCTACCTAGATAAGAGAGCTGCAACTCCCCCACTTGTATAATACTCCCCCTTACTCATCCACAGACCTTCAGAATATATGGAGAAAATTTCTAGACTGAGACATAAGATGCTTCCACAGTATATTTTGTTCCTTATATGGAGCCTCCCAAGCTAAGTTTTCTGTCGCATCTTAGAAATTTATGCTCAAGGAATATAACCACTTGCCAAATGGTTAATTCCTATGGACAACACTAGGACATTATGAGAAGATGATAAAATGGAAATATCTTGTTTTTGTCCTCAAGAAAACAAAGTTTAAATTTAATAAATTTCTCAAACTGTGAAAACAGTAAATATGCTACCCTTCAATGAACAAATGATTTATAGCTTTGAAGAGTTCAGTGCAATAGTTGTTAGCTACCAAGTGTCATTTTCCTGTCTTTTTCAAATAGGGATATATCATATATTATGACAAAGTAATAAAAACCGTACTTTTACTGTGGGAAAACATTAGTACCTTAATCATGTTATTGTTTGAATTTAATAAAAAAAGCTCTAAATGTAATCATCCTTCATTTTGTAGGGAGAACATTTTAAACCTGTGTCAGAGGTAACAACTGATCTTGTTCACTTTCCAGAACAAACTTTGGACTCAGAGAAGGTTTATATTCTCAAGAAAGAAAAGAATTAGCCAAATTCAGAATAAATGTCTTCCAGAAATACAGGAGTTGAGAACTGAATAGGGTTTCTAAAGATGACAGATATCAATAATAAGTCAATGTCATAAAAAGTTCTAACTCCTTGATTCTTATAAAAATTCATTCATTTCCTTAATTCAATTAATATTCATTAGCACCTATTTTGTGACACGTATTGTCCTAAACTTTAGGGAATGAAATTCATATTCTATTTGTGGTAATGTAGAAAATAATCAACAAAACATATAAACAATATATTTTGAAACAGTGAGAAGCACTATGAAGAAAATTCTAAGGGCTATTGTAATAGTGAGTTATTGAGTGAGAATCCTTGCACATGATCATTCAATATTGTTTCATAGTCTTTCATAAAAAAGCAACAGTTGTCTGAATGCACTAAATAAAATGAAAAAAAAACTTAAGAAGCACCTACTCTGTGCTAGACAATACAGGGGACTGTAAAAGCAATTTAAGACGAACCATTGACTTCAAAGAAGCAAGGTGTTAAAACAGGCAAGTTATTGATATTAATTCAAAAGTTAATCAACAGTTCAAGTTGACAGTATGTATAGATGTCACAAAGACATAAAACTAATTGTAGCAGTTATCACTTATGTGCTCAATATTGTAAGTAATACTGAGGGAAATAAAAGACTCCAAATATATACTGTATTAGTGTGTGTTGGGGTGGTTAGCATTTAGTTTCCCCTTTTTAACTGAAAATACACAATTTAAAGTTATGTAAAATTCAAAAAGAGATATAAACTAAACTATCGTGTTCAGGGATTCATATATATAGTAAGACTCTAAAGGGAAGGGGTTAGCTCTGTTGGAGAAGGGGGCTATCAGTTGGACAGAACACAAGGGGGCTTCTTGGGTGTTGGCAATGTTCTAGTTCTCCATGGGGATTATTACACAGAAGTTCATTTTAGAAGTACTTGTTACAAGGTGAGATTTATGCTCATTTCTCTCTGGTAAGCAATATTTCATGACTAAAAGAAGTAAAAATATAGAAAAACAAGAAACTGAGAGACAGAAGTCTAATGAAGGAGAGAAAGAAGGGATAAAGGAGCTATACAATGTGACTTCAAAGATGAAAGCAATTAAAATTACCATGTTAAAAGGGAGAACTTTATTGAGAAGGGTTTTGAGTTGGACCATGAAGTGTGAATTAGATTTGCTTAAAAAGAGACACAGGTAGGGGCATTCCAAGCAACGGAAAGAATGTATACAGATGCCTGGAGGTAAGAAAGCTCAAGGATGTTCCAGTGATAAGAAACTAAATTAGTCAATGTGAATAAAGCATCATAATGGAGAACCCTTCAGTAGTCTTTAAAGATGGTGACATAGGAGGCTCCTGAACTTTCCCCCTCCCATGGATACAATGAATGAATAGCTTCACATATGGAACAATTCCCTGTAAAATAAATTCAGTGACTCTTACACATCAGGAAATGAGAATTTTCTCACATCGAAATGGGTAGGAAAGGCTGAGACACACTCTCAGTGTCTCAGTCATAAACTCCACCCCTAAAACAGTGCCATACAATTAGGAGGGAGCCCCCAACTCCCAGCTTCTCCCTGAGGAGCAAAGGGTTTGGACCACACATCTAATGTGCCAACTTTTAAGCCTCCCAAATAAAGGATGAGTCCCCCAAACACCTAGCTTTGAAAACCAACAAGGTTTGCATCCATGAGACCCACTAGATTACAGCAAACAATGAAGCAGGTATTAAAAGGCATGAGCTGCATTGCAGCTATCATCCCAGGGCTCAACAGAGAGGGAACAGGCAAAAATTGCCCATCTCTCAGTCTTTCTCTGAATGGAGTCTACTTTCACACATTGGAAGCTGCTGCCTGAGGGTCAGGCTTCTAATTTAGCACCTATTTAGAGGCAGATAGCAATCCTCCCTGGACATCAGGGATGCAACCAGACACCTCCCCCAACCTCTCCCTCCTGTCTGCCTCAGATTGCCAGTTGCTCCCTAGAAGGAGGTTGTATACATGTCAGTACTCCAGTTTTTGCAGCTGCCACCCAAGGGACAAGTTCCCAGAATGCTTGGCTCCGTTACCCAATGGGCCTTTCATTCATGAGTCCCACAGTACTGTAGCAAACAAAAGGCAGTTCTTAACCAGCTATCCCCCCAGGGCTCAACACAAAGGGAACAGGCAAAAACACCCATCTCCCAGTCTTTCCCTAAAATGGGTCTGTTTGCATACTTCAAAAGCTGTTGCCTGATGGTCAGGCTTCTAATTAGCACACGTCTAGAGGCTGACTGCCACCCTCCCCAGCGACCAGGAGAGCCTGTGAACACCTCCTCTGCCATCTCCCTCTAGCCTGCTCTAAGTTGCCAGCATCTACCTGGAAGGAGTTTATATACACACCTAGTGCCCCAGATTTTGTGATTGAGGTCTGGGGATGGGCCCTTGGATCACCTGATAGCCAGAGAGGACTACAGGAATCCAAGAAGCTTTTAACAGGCTCAGAAGCACCCCCACCCCACAGCTGTACACCTGGAATCAGTGCAGAGGAAGCAGGCAAAAATCCCCATGACCCAGTTACTCCTTGAAAGGGACCTAACTACATACTCTTCCAGCTGCTGTCTGAGGGTCCAGCTTCCAACCAGTCTGCATCCAGGTGCTGAAAGTGATCCTCCCCTTTGGAACATCAGTGGGTACTGACACACTCTCAACTACTGGGAATCACTAAGGACAAAAATGGTGGCTTGAACAATCACAACATTTTGAGAGGCAACCATGAGAACAGGCTGGGCTGACTGATGAGCTTCATCTCCAACACAAGACCACTGTATCAAGACTGAGAGAGGTGGCTGTTTTATCTAATGCACAGAAACCAACACACGGGTCAAGGAAAATGAAGAAACAGAAGAACATGTTCCAAAAAAAAAAAAAAAAAGCTAAAACTCCAAAAACAGATTTTACTGAAACAGAGCTAAATGATTTATCTGAGAGTTCAAAATAATGGTCATAAAGATGCTCACAGGGAACAGAAGAACAATACATGAATAAAGTGAGAATTTCAACAGAGATAGAACAAAGAGAAATGACAGAGCTGAAGAATATAATAATTGAACTGAAAAATTCAATAGAGGGGTTCAATAACAGACAAGATCATGGGGAGGAAAGAATCAGTGAATTTGAGGACAGGGCACTGGAATTCATCCAATCAGAGAAGCAATAAGAAAAAAGAATGAAAAAGAGTGAAGATACCTGAAGGGACTTATGTGAAACCACCAAGTGTATCAATAAATGCTCATAGGGGTTCCAAAAGGAGAAGAGAGAGAGAAAGGGGCAGAAGGCTAATTCAAAGAAATAATGGCTGAAAACTTCAGAAACAGACATTCAGATCCAGGAAACCTGGGGATCACAAAACAGAAAGAATCCAAAGAAACCCATGCTCAGACATTGAACTGTCAAATGATAAAGACTAGGAGAGAGTCTTAAAAGCACCAGGAGAGAAACATCTTGTTATGTATAAGAGAACCCCCTTAAGACTACTGGAAGATTTTCAGCAGGAACTTTGGAAGCCAGAGGGAGTTGTATAATATCTTCAAAGTATAGACATACCTTGGCGATGTTGCAAGTTAGGTTCCAGAACACCACAATAAAGCAAATATCATAATAAAGTGAGTCACATGAAATTTTTGGTTTCTTAGTGCATATAAAAGTTATGTTTACACTATACTGTAGTCTATTGAGTATACAGTAACATTATGTATAACAAAACAATCTATACACCTTAAAGTATTTTATTGCTAAAAAATGCTAACCATGATCTGAGCCTTCATTGAGCCATAGTAGTAACATCAAAGATCACACTGATCACAGATCACCATGACAAATATGATAACAATAAAAAAGTTTGAAATATTGCTAGAATTACCAAAGTGTGACAGAGACAAGGAGTGAGAAAATGCTGTTGGAAGAATGGTTTTGATAGACTTGCTCCATGCAGGGTTACCACAAACCTTCAATTTGTGAAAAAAAAAACCCCACAATATCTGTGAAGTACAATCAAGTGAAGCGCAAACACACACAAACACACACACACACACATACACACACACAAACACAAGTTATGCTGTACTGAAAGAAAAAAAATTGCCAAGTAAGAGTACTCTACCTGGCAAAGTTGTCCTTTAGAATTGAGGAAGAGATAAGCTGAAAGCTCATTACCACTAAACTGGCCTTACAATAAGTTTAAAAGACTGGCCTTACAAGAAATTTAAAAGAATTTCTTCAACGTAAAATGAAAGGATGCTAATTAGTAACAAAAAACACATATGAATGTATAAAAATCACTGGTAACTGTAAATATATAAATTCAGAAAACTCTAATGCTATAATAGTGGTGGGTGTATGACTTATAAGTTTTGTATGAAGGTTAAAAGTCAAAAGTATTAAAAATAACTATAACCCCATGATCAAGTGAGCTATATTCCAGGGATGTAAATATGGTTCAATGTCCACAAATTAATCAATATAATATACCACACTAACAAAATGAAGGATAAAAACATATAATCATCTCAATAAATACAGAAAAAAACCCACATTTGGCAATATCCAATATCCTTTCATGATAAAAACTCTTAACAAACTGGATATAGAGGAAACATCTCAACATAATAAAGGTCATATATGACAAGTCCACAGCTAACATCATACTCAATGGTGAAAAGCTTCCCCTCTAAAATCAGGATTGAGGCAAGGATGCCAACTTTCAGGTTTCCTATTCAACATAGTACTGGAAGTCCTGTCCAGAGGAATTAGGCAAGAAAAAGAAATAAAAGGCATCCAAATCAGAAAGGAAGAAGTAGAATTGTCACTCTTTGCAGATGACATGATACTATAAATGGAAAACCTTAAAGACTCCATCAAAAAATTTTAGATCTAACCAAAATATCCAGTAAAGTTTCAGGATACAAAATCAACATTAAAAATCTGTTGTGTTTCTGATAAAAACAATATATCAGAAAGAAACATTAAGAAAGCAATTCTATTTCCAATAGCCTCAAAAAGAATAAAATACTTAGAAATAAATTTAACCAAGGAAGTGAAGGATCTACACACTGAAAACTTTAAGGCACTGATGAAAATTTGAGAAAGACACAAACAGAAAGATATTCTGTGTTCACGGATTGGATTAATTAATATTGTTAAAATATCCATACTACTCAAAGAAATGTACACATTTAATGCAACTTCTATCAAAATTCCACTGGTATTTTTCACAGAAATAAAAAAAAACTCCTAAAATTTTTAAGGTACCACAAAACACGCTAAATAGCCAAAGAAATCTTGAGAAAGAAGATCAAAGCTAGAAGCAGCATATTTTCTGATTTCAAGCTATATTACAAAAGCTATAGTAATCAAAATAACATGGTATTGGCCTAAAAGCAGACACAGAAGATCTATTGCAATCAATGTAACTGAATGAAGACCCAGGAAAAAAAAAAACAATGCATATATATACAACAAAGGAGCAAAGAATACACAACAGGGAAAGGGTAGTCTATTCAGTAAACGGTATTGGGAAAACTGGATATTCATATGCCAAAGAATGAAACTGGACCCCTAACTTACACCATACACAAAAATCAACTCAAAATGGATTAAAGAATTAAATGTAAACCTGAAGCCATAAACTCCTAGGAAAAAAACAGGTGGTAATCTTGACATCTATCTTGGCAACAATTTTTTTTTTTTTTTAATTTGAAACCAAAGGAAGATGACAAAAGCAAAAATAAACAAGTGGGACTACATCAAACTAAAAAGCATTTGCAAAGCAAAGAAAAATTAACAAAATTAAAAGGCAACCTATGGAAAGGGATAAAATATTTGCAAACCGTCTATCTGATAAGGGGTAAACATTCAAAATATATAGTGAACTCATACAATTCAATAACAACAATAACTAAAAATAAACCAAAAAAAAAAAAAAAAAAAGAAACAAACAATCCCATTAAAAAATGGGCAGAGGAACTGAGTAGACCTTTTACCCAAGGAGTTGTACGAATAGCCATCAGGGACATGTAAAGCTGCTCAACATCACCAATCATCAGGGAAAAGCAAATCAAAACCACAATGAAATATCACCTCATACCTGTTAGAATAGTTATTATCAAAAAGATAAGAGGGACTTTCCTGGTGACGCAGTGGTTAAGAATCCGCCTGCCAAAGCAGGGGACACGGGTTCAAGCCCTGGTCCAGGAAGATCCCACATGCTGAGGAGCAACTAAGCCCGTGCGCCACAACTACTGAACCTGCGCTCTAGACCCCACGAGCCACAACTACTGAAGCCCACATGCCACAACTACTGAAGCCCACACGCCTAGAGCCCGTGCTCCGCAACAAGAGAAGCCACCGCAATGAGAAGCCCGCACACCGCAACAAAAGTAGCCTCCGCTTGCCACAACAAGAGAAAGCCCACGTGCAGCAATGAAGACCCAACCCAGTAAAAAAAAAAAAAAAAAAGATAAGAGATAAGAAGTGCTGGAGAGGATGGGGATCAAAGGGAACCCTTGTGCACTGTTGGTGGGAATGTAAATTGGTGCAGCAATTTGGAAAACAATATGGAGGTTCCTCAAAAAATTAAAAATAGAATGTCTACATGATCCAGCAATCCCACTTCTGGGTATATATTAAAAGAAAATGAAAACATAATCTCAAAGAAATATCTGCACTCCCATGTTTATTGCAGCATTATTCACAATAGCCAAGTTATGGAAACAAACTAAGTGCCTCTTAATGGAAGAATGGATAAAGAAGATGTATTATATAATACAATGGAATATTATTCCACCATGAGAAAGAAGGAAATCATGCCATTTGTGACCACATGGATGAAAATTGAGGGTATTACGCTAAGTGGAATAAGTCAGACAAATATTGTATGATATCACTTATGTGTGGAATCTAAAAGAGCTGAACTTGTAGAAACGAGATCTGTTTCTCTCTAAGAGAGCAGATCTTAAATGTTTTCATCACCAAAAAGAAATGGTAATTATGTGATATGAAGGAGGTGTTAGCTAATGCTATTATGGTGGTAGTCATTTTGCAGCATAGAAGTACATCAAATCAACAGGTTCTACACTTTAAAATTACACAGTGTTAAATGTCAACTATATCTCAATAATGCTGGAGAAAATTTTTAAAATAAAAAAGAGATCTCATAATGGAGAGGGACGTGAGAGAGTGCTAGAAGGTAGATTAGGATGAAATTAGGTGGGACCTTAAAAGACAAAATGAAAAACTGAGGTCTTGACTGCTGAAGCATAGACACAGGGGATGCTTTTGCATTTCAGTAACCTCTTTTCCAATGCTGCATTAAAATAGACAACCTCCATGTTCGTTTGGATCACATCCTGAAAATTTATAAACTCTTTGCCTGATTTTAACTTCTTCCAATTATTTCATAGCCCAATGGCAAAGGACAGCATTTGAGATCAGTGAATAATTGAGGTCATATGTGTACAGCTGATATCAGCTGGGACCCTTGTGGGGTTCTGTCACTTGCCCCACTGACATGCTCATATGTGAGGAAGAGGCAGGTCTGGCTAGCCAGAGAAGGCTCTGTTTCTCAGCAGGTACAGCATTTCAACAACTTTGCAAATGTCCTTTTCCTCTCATCATTGAAGTTGTTGGTGGTGGGGTAGTTTCAATATGAAATTCTAAATTTAATAGTCTTATTGGGAAATACATTTTGGGGGAAACAGAGTGAAGATATCAAACAAATACAGTTTGACCTGACAAAGCACTTAATAAGCACACAAGAGCAATGGATGGACCTATCTGCAAATTCTCCGTTATCACACAGTTGACATACCCTAGGGAGTTGGCATTCTTGTAGACCAGAAACAGCCCACACTTCTGCCAATTGTATCTGTGTTTGCATTGGAATGAACGTATGATGATTAATATCCTGTTTTATTTACCTCCTGGCTTTTAAAAGATGGATCTAAAATTACTGCCTAAATAGGAGCTAAAAGAAATTCAAACTGAAGGGTTGTTTTAGTTAAGATCAAAAGGTAGGCAGGTGTCAAAGCCCAACTTCAGTAAATCAGCTGTTAATTTTCAAAAATTCCTTATTAAGTCTTCTTTTTGTTTTTTGGGGTTTTTTTTTTGCTATTTTCTTTGGCAACAAAATTTAGTAAAAATAGAATACACAGCTAAACACATCTGGGATGGTGAGTTTCTTCTTACACTGATTCCCTATATTATGGGCTGTTCCCTCTCTAGACTAAATTACTATCTATCTGTGAAAAATGAAATGGAAACTGAAGAGGGGATTACTCTTCACATAATTTAGGTCAAAAATAAGTTCTCCAGAAACATCCAGATTGAGGCAAACATGTTTTCTATGGTTCATATCATCCTTATAATTGCCTTAATTCTCCATTTTGTTTTGCTTCTGTAGACAGCTTAATGGCAGTTAAGATTTTCTGGATCTTGCAGCATAAGAATAAATACTCAATTAAGGCTTTTTCAGATGAGTCAGAGATAGAAAATCATTGTAGTTGGAAGTGATGCATTCTCTCCACTCCCAACCATTAGATGGCCTTTAAGTTTTCAGACATCATTTGAAACACAGTGGATATTTATACTGATAAACTAAAGAAAATAAATCAGTCATTCATGAAAAAAAATTTATTCCTTACCAAAGAAATCAAATTAAAGTCTAGTTGCTGTCTGTAGTCTTGGGCCCCAAACCACTATCACCAGAATCACCTGCGAAGTGCAGAAGTAAATTACTGTTTGTCAGGCTATGTAGGAGGTATGGAGGCTCAAGGTAAAATTGATCAATCAATCAATTCATTAACTCATTCATTTATTCAACAAGTATTTACTGAGCATCCTAGCCAGATGTTAGTCTAGGAACTCAGGATATATCAGGGAACAAAAAGGCAAAGACTCTTGACCTCATGGAGTTTAAGATTCTGGTGAGGAGTTGGGAGGCTGACTAAACAATAGACATAATATAATGAACAGGTAACTTACATACTTTGTGTGAGGGTGAAAGTGTTACAGGGAATGCAGACACAGAGCAGGCTAAGGGGATTAGAGAGTTACTGGCAGGGGATGTTGCTTTCTTAGATATGGTGCCCTGTTCAAAATGTGACATATGAACGAAGATTTGAAGGAGGTGAGAAAATTACCCATGTGAATATCTGGAATAGAGGTTTCATGCTGTGAAAACATCCAGAACCAGGACCCCAAAGCAGGAATATATCTGATATGTGTGAGGAACAGCAAGAAGGCTAGAATTTGAGGCAGAACGTCAAAAGCAGGCAGCAGGATTTGAGAGCTGAGAGTCAGGCAGGCCATCATAAGGACTCAGGCAGTTGTTCTGAGCGAGGTGGGCACCACCGGACAGCGCTGAGCAGAGGTGTGGCGCGATCACGTGATGAAAGGAGACTGGGGAAAGAGAGGTGGCAAAGCTTAGGACAGCATGGCAGCAGTGGAGGGGCACAAAGTGATCAAATTATAAATGTATTTTGAATGTTGAGCCAGCAGGATTTCCTGATTGATTGTTCAATGTGAACATAAGAGAAGAGTCAAGAATGACTTCTGCAGTCCCATTTCTGGACATATATCCAGAGAAAACCATAATTTGAAAAGATACATTCACCCCAATGTTCACTGCAGCACTATTTACAATAGCCAAGACATGGAAACAACCTAAATGTCCATCGACATTTGAATGGATAAAGATGATGTGGCACATATATATGATGGACTACTACTCAGCCATAAAAAAGAATGAAATAATGCCATTTGCAGCAACATGGATGGACCTAGAAATTATCACACTAAGTGAAGTAAGCCAGACAGAGAAAGACAAATACCATATGATATCGCTTATATGTGGAATCTAAAAAAAAAAAAAAAAAAAAAAAGACACAAATGAACTTATTTCCAAAACAGAGACTCACAGACACAGAAAGCAAATTTATGGAAACCAAAGGGGAAAGAGGGGTGGGAGGAGGGATAAATTAGGAGGCTGGGACTAACACACTACTTTGTATAAAATAGATAACCAATAAGGACCTACTGTATAGTACAGGGAACTATACTCAGTATTATGTAATAACCCATAAGGGAAAAGAATCTGAAAAAAAATGCATATGTATACACACACACACACTGAATCACTGTGCTGTACATCTGAAACTTACATGATGTTGTAAATCAACTATACTTCAATAAAATTATTTTTTTAAATGTTTTTTAAAATAACATTAAAAAAAAGAATGACTCCAAGACTTGTGATTTGAATACCTGGAAGAAAGGCATTAGCATCACATTGATTTTTTTTTTAAGGCTCCAGGTAGAGTGAATTCTGGGGCAGGGGTATGTGTGAGGAGATCAGTTTAGTTTTGGCTGTGTTAAGCTTGAGATACCTCTAAACACCCAAATGGAAAGGTAGGGTAGTAGTTGACTGTGAGTCAGAAATGCAGGGGAGGTCTAGACAAGAAGTATAAGTGTAAGATTGTAATAATGTCCTCCCATCTCTTCCTGTTCTTCTCAGGGATGAGTGCTTCTTCCTCAGCTTCCTAGAGTTTGCTTTTGGCATGTTCATAGGTCTATCTTTCCCACCCCTACTGTCCATCAAACCACTTGTCTTTTATCACTTCTCCACTCTACGGAAATTAATTTGACTAAGACTCTGCCATAGATAACAATAACAGTAACCATAATAGCAGTTACAGAGAGTGCTTTTGGTTTTATCAAAACTGTTTCTTTTCCTCCAGAGCCCACAATTAAACAACATTTGCCAGCCTCCCCTGTTAGGAGGAATCATGTGACTAATTTCTGGCCAATGGAACACAGACAAAGAGCACCCAGAGCATTTCCAAGCCTTCAAATTATTCTCCCCCATGTTCTTCCACAACGTCTTTCTTTCCTTGTCTGACAGCTGGTCACAGAGGATCTACCGGATGGTTCAAAGACCCTGGCGGGGGCAGAGCACTAGCTTGGAAAGACCTTGGGACCCTGAGTGATTGCATGAAGCACAGCCTCCTCGCCAATGTGCATTAGACTATGACCTGAAGGGGAAATAAACCATGTTACGATAAGCTACTGAAGTTATGAAGTTGTTTACAGCAGTTTGCATATCTTGACTAACAGAGAAAATGAGTGTTTACTATGTGCTAGGCAGTATTCTCAGCTCTTGAAATATAATGTCATTATTATGTCAACTTTACACCCGTCCTTGAAGGCAAAGGTAGAAGGGAAGGATAATTTCATATTTCCAAGCCTGTCTTCAACTTCCTCCCAACAGTTTTTGCCCTTCCTTTATGCCATTTTCTACCCTTATATCATCTTCATCATGTAATTTTTCTCCTGGTTTTCATCCTTATTTGTTGCTAAAGGACAAGGCAGATTTAGCCCACTACCGCTTCCCAGTGTCAACTGGAACCTCATAATTGTTTAATAGGCTTCTGATATTTTCTTTTACAAAGGAGTCTATGCTAACATTTTAATGTTCACTGTCACTCCCCCTCATCGCTTTGCAATCTAGCTTTCATACTCAGTGCTGGACTGAAAATGTCCTTAACAACCTCAGTGAATACTGTGTAGTCCCCATTTACCTAAAATTTCTGGGTCTTTGCTCTGAAATTTGTCTTGCAGCTTCTGTGAGACTACTGCTTTCTGCTGGCTCATTTTTTTGCATCTTCATATACCTCTTCTGTGTCTCCCTACCTCTAAATGTCATCTGATACTGGCTCTTTTATCACTGGATAATGTTCTCTCTGGCTAGAGATTGCACTTATTAAATGATGACTTCCAAATCCAGATTTGAACCTCTCTCTCTCTCTCTCTCTCTCTCTCTCACTCTCTAGCTCCAAATTAATATTTCTAGTTGTGACAGGGCATCTCCAACTTAGCGTTTGTTTTAAAAACACTTCTGACTCAACATCATCAAAACTTAATTCATTTTGCCTCCGACCAACACCAGCAAACCTACTCCTTCTCCTTGGGAGACTGATTGTAGGTTAAGTACTCAATCAACATTTGTTGACAGAGACCTCCTTTCGACCAATCTCTCACCCTCATACTCAGTTTGTCACAAGCCACATTAATCCTAAGTATCTCATGAATCCATTTTTCTCCAACCACACGGCTACTACCATAGCTCAAAACTCTATCATTTTTGGCCTAGATTTGTATTAATCTTTCAACCACTAACTCTGCCAGAAATTTCACCTATATGCAATGTACCCTTCACCCAGGTACCAAAATGATTATAACAAGCATCACCGTAAACAACTTTGGCTGACAATTCCCCATCTAATACCAGCGTTAATGGGTCTGCTCCCCAACGAAGCATTTATTTCAAACTTAAGTCCCAGGACTTGACATCCTCTGCTAGACCCCAAGAGTCACCACCTGAAACACAACCATTAGGTGGTTCTACTGGGTATGCCTCAGCTTCTGGGATTCTGTACACCTTCCCAACTACACCTTATCTATCTTCTTGACTATCTTTAGTTCTCTTTCCCATAACCAAATTATCACTTGTTTGTAAGTAAGTTGTGTAAGACAAAACTTTGAGTCATTTTGTGCCTTGTTTTTTCCTATGAGTGTTATTTTCCATAACTCCTCTATTTTGCTGAACTGACTCTTTCAAAAGTTTATCGATGAGCTTTCAATTCCCCAATTCCCATTTTATCGATCTGTCCATATCATTGAATGCTGTAGAACTTGTCCTCTTTCTTAATTTTTTCTTCCCTCCACTTCAGTGGCATTGTCCCAATTGGCTCTCTTCTTGGCCCTCTCCATTGTCTAATCTCTACTTATCTACTTTTATTTACCCATCCGTCCATCTGTCCATCCATCCATCCATCCCTTGATTCATTTAATCTACTGGCTGCTTTTCCCATCCATTACATGTGTCCATTCCCCAAGGCTCAGTTTTGAGTCACTCTGCTCTCTTCCTAGTCTCTCCTTAAAGCAAAGATTCTCATCCAAGGTGTTGAGGTACAACGGTTATCATGGGTACATTACTTCCAATAAGTTACCAGTGTTTGTGAATGATTTATTTTCTTAAAAAAATTTGATTTAGAATTATTTTAAGAGCAATGCCACTGTTCTTCACTTCCATGCAAATCGACTTTCTTGAGAGACATGGCATTATAGCTATCAAAAGGAACTGAAAATTTTCATGCATATCAACGATGGTGTGCTGACTGCTCCACAAGTGGAACTTTGCTGGTGTTCACACTATATCTCATCACTCAGGAGGGTGCCTGGCATGCAGCACATGCATCAGTGTCTCAATATAGCTTTGTTATTGAATATGTTTAACACAAGATACGGTTGGGAGGGACTTCCCTGGTGGTGCAGTGGTTAAGAATCTGCCTGCCAATGCAGGGGACAGGGGTTTGAGCCCTGACCCAGGAAGATCCCACATGCCGCGGAGCAACTAAGCCTGTGCGCCACAACTACTGAGCCCGCGTGCCTAGAGCGTGTGCTCCGCAACAAGAGAAGCCACCGCAATGAGAAGCCCGTGCACCACAACGAAGAGTAGCCCCTGCTCACTGCAACTAGAGGAAGCCCGCGCACAGCAACGAAGACCCAACGCAGCCAAAAATAAATAAATAAATAAATTTATTAAAAAAAAAAAAAAAGATACAGTTGGGAAACACTGCCTTAAAAAAACTCATCTGCTTTTAGATTTTTAATTACTCTATAAGGATGAATAACTCACATCTTGATTTCCTGACCTCTGTCTTGAATTTCTCTCCCCATATGCCAACTATTGATTAGAGCTTTCTGTCTGGATGCCCTGCAATCATATCAAGTTGAACATATCTAAAAGTAAACACTCATCTTTCAGAATTCATTCAACCTTCTCTCATTTTCCCGATTAACAAGTACTGAATGCTTGGATCAATCTTAGTTTCTTCTTTCATTTTCACCCCCATATACATTCAGTAACCAAAGCCAATGAGTACTTCCTTCATTGAAGTTCTACACTTCTTTCTCCTATTGCTTCTGCCAGTAGCCTAATTCATTCAGGCCTTGGCTATTAAAACTCTGGTCACTCAATTTTTTATTCATCCTGCATTTAAAAGCAAAACTAGTTTTCTTAAAAATACCAGCTTCAACTCAAAAATCTTATGTGACTCCCATTACATAAATAATACATTTTTAACTTCCACAAACTAATCTTTAACTTTAAAATTGCATCTATTCCCCATTTACCAACCTACTTTATCTGCTCTAGTCAAATTATAAGTCAAATTATTCTACTCTTAGTTGTTGTAAGTGACATGTGTAGTCCTACCCCCAAGACGCTGCTCACACACTATACCTAACCAGGACTTTCATCTCTTTCCTGCTTATACATCTGAACTGTAGTCACCCTTAAGGCCCAACTCAAATTTTGCCAAGTTCAAGAAGCCTCACCCAATCACCTCACTGCCATAAAACAGCAACTCTATTTGCGTTGGTGACCCACAAGCCTTCCCTTCCTAACACTCTCACAATTAATCATGCCATATTCAATACATATGGACTTGCTCTAAGGTCCTCTGAATTCTTGTCTGACTGTGGATGTGGGTCTCTCCAACGTGACTCAAAACTCACGACTTACAGAAAGTAAGAAACCATCAGGTACTGAGCATCTACCATGTGCAATGGTATCTGTGTTACATGTATAACTATTGTAGTGACTAAATAAAGTAAGTATAATAATTCTCATGTAATAGACAGGAAACTGAGGCTCAGTTTCAGCTAGTAAATGGCTATTACAGCTAGTATCCTAGAGCCCAGGCCCCTTTCTCTCTACCACGGCACCATAACTCTTATCCATAGCATCCACTCAAGAGTTTTACATAGTTTAGAGCAGGTAGTAGGTGTCAGATAAAGACATGTTAAATAAATGTGGGGATTTGGGGCACTCCTTGGGGGACATGGGAGAATACATGGTCTACACTGATGGTTTGAGGTCAAAATGAATTCCTCATTTCACGCAAAAGAGCAGAGACAGGGCTTGGGTTTGTTCCTTAAATTCATTCTGTAATGCTCTTAAGTGATAAAACAAGTACATAACGAAAGACAGAAAATGGAGACTTACACTAAAATTTTTGACCAATTCTTTCCGATAGAAAAAGAACAAGTGATAACATAGCCGGTGGCAGATCCTGGTGCAGAATGTCATTGTCCCAGGTTAAAAACAGTCAATTCAATTTATTGAGCTGACTACCAAAAATTAAAACTGCTCCACATGAAATAGAGCATGTTAAGAGTGCCCTTCAGATTTCTCATGCAAAGTGTTGAAATCTGGCATGGAAATTCTGAAAGAACCCACTTCTGCATTTCTTCCAGAAAAACTGCCAAAACAGTGGCTTCTGTTAAACTAAATTAAAGGGATTTTAGTCTTTATTAAAAGCAATTTATCTTTATTAAAATAATTTTCCCATATTCATTATGAGTCAAACAAACAAATACATTAGCCATTAGTGGTGACATCATGGGCTTCTGTGCACAAATATTTCAATTAAAAATTCAAATTTCTCAGTTAAAACTCTCTCATTTTCATTGTTGCTACAATTCAAGATAGTTATTGGTGTATTTTCCCAGAATTGAGTTATTTGCTATCCTAGTTGAGAACATTATGAAAAATGAGTAGAACTGAATATACTTATTTGAATCATAGAAAAGGGTAGGTGTGTATTAAAGAGAACACTTGCAAAAGTATGTCAGTACAATTCATTAATTAAAGGGAATTTTTACAGAGAGACACATATCCCAGGAATAATATAAGAGGAATAATAAGAGGAACAAGAAATAATATGAGAGGAACAGGAAATAGGTGCAAGGCATCCTGTTGAAGATGATTCTTATTTTCTGAAGACATCCCAATTATTCACTCTACTTTCAGGTAACAAAATACTGTGCTATGTAAGTATCAGAAAAACATCTCGCACAGAGGCCACTATCTTTCCTAATGTCTCATCTATTTCCCAGCAAATTTGTTTTAATCACATGAAATCTTACTAACTGAGTGACCCAGGATGAGTTATTTAACCTCTCCTTGTCTCGGGCTTGTTGACCTTCATCAGTTATGGTGACTCGTTTGGATAGTGGAGGATTGTCTGAAGCTTGGAATATGACTTCAAGCCCTGCAGAGCTCCAATTTGCTGACTCCACATGGACCCTGGACCTTCCATCTTGCACTTTTGTCTTGGATCATTCCTCTAACGCACCCCCTGCCAACTTCATCCAGCATGCCAAGGGGCTTGACACCTTTGCAAAGAGCGCTGACACCAATATCTTACTTTCTTACATGTCAAAGTCCCTTTCATCCTTCAAAACACACCCTGCAAAATTTGCCTGACATTTCTGCTCCTCTCTCCCACTCGCATCAGAGTTAAGTACTCCTATGTGTTCCTGCTGTGTTCTGTATACACCTCTCCTCTAACACAAATGTCCTAGCACATAATTCTTGGTACTTGCATTTTCTTGACCAGACAGTGTTCCTTGAAAGCTATGTCCTATTCATCACCTGATGACCTCTAATGGTTGTCACATGTGGTGTCCTTTTGATCTATGGCTGACTCCAATGTCTCAAGGTGACAGAATTGAATTCAAGTAAGGAAATAAGACAGAAATCCAGATAATGGAAATAAAATGACATCTCCCCAGTTCAAGCCCTAATTCTCATATCGATTGGCATGTTTATGTCTATGTAATGCATAGGGTTGGGGGTGGACTGGAGTTGGCTTGCCTAAGTACGATATAGAATAGCCATTGAGAGTACACAGTTTAGCACCAGCCTATCAGGGTATTAACTCTAGGTTGCTCTTAGTAACTGGATGACTCAGGATAAGTCATTCAACCTCTCCTTGCCTCTGCCCCGTCATGTGTAAAATGGAGAGAATTAAAGTGCCAACTCCATAGGAGTGCTGTGGAAGACCTGAGATATTTCCTCTGAAGAGTATAAGACCACATTGGCACATAGTGAGGACTACACAAGTGCTAGCAGCTGTTGTTACTGTCATCAGTATCTTTGTTATTTTTGTTAAATTTTCCCACCTATAGGCTGGGAACATGAGAATGTTACCTTTGCTACCTATCAGGTTTAAAGAAGATTTCCATAGCTACAAAACAAAACAGGATGAAAAGCAAAGATTCTAGTATCTTTTGAGACTTTTACTTCTCTTAGCAGGCATGCCCTGGAGGTAGGAAAAGAAAGGTACAATATGCTACTCTCTTCTGAAGTTGCTAGACACTAGACTTTTGCAGAAGAGATCTTCTCTAACAGAAGACCCCTGTTGGAAATCTGAATAAGGAAGCATTTTGTAAAATTAAGCCTCTGTTGTGTACCAGACACTGCTCTAGACACTGGGAATGCAGTGGTGAACTTGAGATGCCCTCAAGCAACTTTCATTCTGAGACTGGTTTTAATTATCTCTTGACATTTCCCTATATATCATAACCTGAATTATGGAATGTAAGACTGTATCCATCAGCTGTTCTTAGTTTTAACCTTTATTTTTAGTTGCACATGTGCAGTTGGAGCCCTTAAAGTTGAAAGAGAAAAGGAAGAATTCAGAGACTCATTTTGAACTAAGAAGCCACACACCCTGACTGTTCAAATGTGTTCATTAGAAGGATGTATATGAGGACAAGTTACTCACAGGTCCAGTGTGTGGGTCAGTGCCTTTGCCAAGCTGATAACAAAGACATCCTTATGGCCAGGCATCACATTAGAAACACAACTGCAAGAGGGCCTAGGCCAAAGGGAGGCTGGGAAAGGGACCCCAGTTCACTAAAACACAATCCACCCGAGGACCAATTTGCCCAATGATTAGTTCAACAATTTAATAAAATTTTCCTGAAGTTCTCACTTTGCCCTTGTTTCTGTTCTTGTCCTAGAGATGGCTAGACAAGTGTAGTAATCGGTTCTAGAATAATTTACCACAATTTAAACTGCATTTAAAAGAAAACCTGTACCTTCATAGGTAAAAACGAAGGCAAAGAGATATTGACAGAAGAATTCAAATAAAGATCCTAGCATCAGACCTACACATACATAGACATTTGCTACATGAAAAAGGCAAGGAGCAAGAACAGACTTCTTAGTAAGTTTCAATGAGGCAACCGCATATCCATCTAGAAAAGAAATAAAATTGTATCTCTAGCTCATACTTGACAATAGTAGTTCTATTAAAGATGTAAACGTGAAAGACAAGATTACAAAGCTTTTAGAGAAATGATATAGGATGATATCCTTATGACCTTGGAGTGGGGAGGTTTTCTTAAATAGAATATTAAAAGCACAACCCATAAAGAAATGGATTAATTCAAATTCATTAAAATTAATAAATTCATGTCAAAGAATACCATGAAGAGAGTAAAGGAAAAAAAAAAAAGAGTAAAAAGACAAGCCACAGAATCAGAAAAGATATTTATAACCCATACATCTGGTAAAGGACTAACATCCAGAAAAAATAAAGAACTCCTACAAATCAATATGAAAAATACAGTCAGCACAATGGGGGAAAGAAAAGGACAAAAGACCCGAAGATATGTTTCACCAAAAGGAAATGCAAGTGACTAACACACAGTGATATAGAAATATGCTCAAACTTATTAGTAATTAGAGAACTGCAAGTTAATAATATTTTGAGGTAAAATTATAAAACAATTAGCTTCTCAACATATTTTTAGAAGCCTGATAATAGCAAATATTGGTGAGGATATGGAACTGGGTTGGAAGTGGCAACTGGCACAACCTCTTTGGAAAACAGTTTGGCATCACCTAGTAAAATGTAAGAGGTCTATGACCCGGCAATTCCACTCATAGGTACTGGGGGAAAATTCGCACATGTTCCCCAAGAGACACGTCCAGAATTATCCACAATGTCATTACAAGAGCCCTAGACTGGTATTATCCCAAATGCCCAATAAGAGTAAGATGAATGTATACATTATGGCAAACTCATTCAATGGAACACTGCACAGTGTTAAAGGTAAACTACATGTAGATTCAACAACCTGAATGAATCTCCCGAATAGATATTTGAACAAAAGGAACAATTTGGAAAAGAAAACATAAAATCATGATTCCATTTACCTAAAGTTCAAAACCAGAAAAAGTAAGCTTTTAGAGATGCACATGTAGAAAATTATTATCACAGAACTCCAAAGAGTGGCTATCCTTATGGAAGAAAGATGAGATGTAATCAGAGGGTTCCGTGTTTCTGGCGATTCTTGATGATGATGGTTACAAGGAGTATTTGCCATATAATTATTCTTTAAAGTGTTCAGATGTATTTTATGTACTCTTCTGCTATGTTGCACAAACCATACACACACTGTGAGGGGATAAATCTGGTAACAGAAAACTTCCCTAAAGTGTGTTATAAAATCATTCTTATTTCACGATAAACATGGTTAATTATATTAACGTAGGACAGGAAACTCTACAAAAATACATCAAAATGTTAATGGTAGTTCTCTTTGAATTGTGAAAATATTGATGTTTTTTACTTTTTGTATTTTATAAATTATCTCTAATGATACATATTCATTTATACTAAAAATACATTTATTTAAAAACAATAGAGGCCAAGGAAGGGTCAAAGATGAAAGCATAGCTTAAAATATGTTCAGAAATTGGTCTTTTAGCAAAATGATCATGTAACAGATTTTGGCAAACAAACCTACAAACATCTGCAAGATAATTCCCACACCATTCCACGAGGTCCATGAACGAAAAGACAGTTGCTTTTTGAAGAAAAAGCTTTCCCGTATACGTTCATGTGTATATCACTGCGATGCTCTCCTGAAAGCATTAACTACAAGCCAACACCAAGAATGTACATTTAGGGATGCAGATACGCTCGTGGCAAGCTGATTAAGGTCTCTACAGAGGAATCTGCCAGCACATGTGTAGTTTACAAGGCATAACATAGATTGGCCAAAAGCTTCCATATGGATGGGTTTTGAGGTTTTAGAAACATTGTCTGGATTTTTGGAAATGCTTTATTTTTTTCCCTTAACATCTAACCAAGGCTCAGTGGAAAGACTCAACTCTGAGAAAGGAAACATACAACCTCACCGTGACTCATCTTGGGAAGGAAACAACTAAGCAATGAACCAGGCTGGTTTTGAAGGCTGTACTCACCCTGCTGAGGAAACCCTCTCACTTAATTACATTTATATTTTAGGGAAGTTAAAACAGAAGTCATGGCTTTATACAATCATCCCTTTATAACAGGCATTAATTAGGACTTGCCAGGCTTTTGTCCTTTTGATGAACAAAGCGGTATAATAAATAGGAAGAGGGACCTCTCAGTGAAGACTCATACAGGAATACTTCTCACTGCCCACAGTCCAGAGTGATCCAAACCAAAGAGCTGATTAAGCCAGACAGTTCTAGGACAGCAAATCTATGACTGAGATGCTAAGCAAAACACAAATTGCATCTCTAATGATGTGTTGATATTTCAATTAGTCAATGTGTTAAATACAAAGGTGACCAGATGGCCGGTTGGTTTTATCAATTAAAACCCTAGGTTAGGGCAGTTTGGGATTACCATAAAGGAAGGGAAAGAAAGTGAGAGAGTCAGGCAATGTGTACAATTTCAAAAATGAAATTTGGCAAAATGCAGAGATGCATCTGTTCAACTGGCGAAGAAAAACACATTTTACGAACGTCCATGCAAATCAAAATTTAATTTTTGGTGATTATGTTTAATTTATTAACTGGGTCATTTCATTGAAGCTTGTTTGAAATTGATCATTGTCACTTTTGAGAATTGAAACTAGCTTTCAGAAGAGTCTGTGGTGGAGCTGGCTGGCTGGATTTTCCTTAATTAGGAAAAACATATTACAGCTAATCACCAAATAGATGACTCTAAAGATGCTTATTTTATAGACAGAAAAATCCAAAGTTCAATCATGACTCTTGTGGCATGTTGAGAACAAGTCAATTTCTAATATTTTGCTCCAGAACCTCTTTACAGTTGGCAAAGTGCATAAATTCTTCTCCAGGAGACTCTGCCTCAAAGCTTGTTCAAAATCCCTTATAATAGAACTGCCAGTCATTTCAGAGCCTACAGTGCTTATTTCTTAAGAAACCATCACCCATAAATTTCTGATATTTACAGCCTGAACATGAAATATAGTTTTTGTTCAGTAGGATTCATGAATAAGCAGGGGTATTTCCCTTTCTGCATGCAGAATTAAATGCTTTGGGAAAGATTCATCTCTGCAGAAGGATAATTTGAAGGACTGCATTGAAAAAAATTCAGGTCAGTTAGGATTATAAACCTGTTTCATAATCAGCACTGATGCTGGCTTGAAGAAGGATAATTAGAACCTTTAATGTGCAGAACGCCCTTTGAAAATATTTCTGGTGGCTAATACGACCATCTTCACATTCAAAGAAGAGCCACGGAGTCGAAAGATGATAATAACCAAGAACCTTAGAGAAGGTCATGTTGAAAACTGAGGGAGAGATTTCCATTCTCCTCAGACACACTCTCCTGTTCTCATTAGATTTACTGCCATCCTGCCATACAGTTTTGGGGTATAGATTTTCCCCATAAATGTCATGGATATAATAGGGAGACTACTGGAATGACAACTGAAAGAGAACACTTCTTGCTTCCTCCATCTGGGAAGTGGAGACTGAAAGTCAGCTTTGAGGAAGAAGTTCTGCTGTTCTACCAAGTCCTAAGATGACCTTGGTGAGAATCAGACAGACATCTCTCATGAGCACAGGGCTCGGTAAGCAGAGCTTGGGTTACAGCTCTTGGAACAAATACTGTATTTTCCTAAAATCCAAAAGATCTCCACACCCTTGGTGTTACTGGTATAAATGCAGCCTAAAGAAGAAATGTAATAGTCACTTAAAACTCGTGATCATAACTGATCTATGGTCGAGCAGAAGCAAGAAGAACTACAGTCCTGCAGCCTGTGGAACAAAAACCACATTCACAGAAAGATAGACAAGATGAAAAGGCAGAGGGCTATGTACCAGATGAAGGAACAAGATAAAACCCCAGAAAAACAACTAAATGAAGTGGAGATAGGCAACCTTCCAGAAAAAGAATTCAGAATAATGATAGTGAAGATGATCCAGGACCTCGGAAACAGAATGGAGGCAAAGATGGAGAAGATGCAAGAAATGTTTAACAAAGATCTAGAAAAATTAAAGAACAAAAAGAGATGAACAATACAATAACTGAACTGAAAACTACACTAGAAGGAATCAATAGCAGAATAACTGAGGCAGAAGAACAGATAAGTGACCTGGAAGACAGAATGGTGGAATTCACTGCTGCGGAAGAGAATAAAGAAAAAAGAATGAAAAGAAATGAAGACAGCCTAAGAGACCTCTGGGACAACATTAAACAGAACAACATTCACATTATAGGGGTCCCAGAAAGAGAAGAGAGAGAGAAAGGACCAGAGAAAATATTTGAAGAGATTATAGTCAAAAACTTCCCTAACATGGGAAAGGAAATAGCCACTCAAGTCCAGGAAGTGCAGAGAGCCCCATACAAGATAAAGCCAAGGAGAAACACACTGAGACACATAGTAATCAGACTGGCAAAAATTAAAGACAAAGAAATATTATTGAAAGCAGCAAGGGAAAAACAACAAATAACATACAAGGGAACTCCCATAAGGTTAACAGCTGATTTCTCAGCAGAAACTCTACAAGCCAGAAGGGAGTGGCATGATATACTTAAAGTGATGAAAGGGAAGAACCTACAACCAAGATTACTCTACCCGGCAAGGATCTCATTCAGATTCCATGGAGAAATCAAAAGCTTTACAGACAAGCAAAAGCTAAGAGAATTCAGCACCACCAAACCAGCTCTACAACAAATGCTAAAGGAACTTCTCTAAGTGGGAAACACAACAGAAGAAAAGGACCTACAAAAACAAACCCAAAACAATCAAGAAAATGGTCATAGGAACATACATATCGATAATTACCTTAAACGTGAATGGATTAAATGCTCCAACCAAAAGACACAGGCTTGCTGAATGGATACAAAAACAAGACCCATATATATGCTGTCTACAAGAGACCCACTTCAGACCTAGGGACACATTCAGACTGAAAGTGAGGGGATGGAAAAAGATATTCCATGCAAATGGAAATCAAAAGAAAGCTGGAGTAGCAATACTCATATCAGATAAAATAGACTTTAAAATAAAGAATGTTACAAGTGACAAGGAAGGACACTACATAATGATCAAGGGATCAATCCAAGAAGAAGATATAACAATTATAAATATATATGTATCCAACATAGGAGCACCTCAATACATAAGGCAACTGCTAACAGCTATAAAAGAGGAAATCAACAGTAACACAATAACAGTGGGGGACTTTAACACCTCACTTACACCAATGGACAGATCATCCAAAATGAAAATAAATAAGGAAACAGAAGCTTTAAATGACACAATAGACCAGATAGATTTAATTGATATTTATAGGACATTCCATCCAAAAACAGCAGATTACACTTTCTTCTCAAGTGCACACGGAACATTCTCCAGGATAGGTCACATCTTAGGTCACAAATCAAGCCTCAGTAAATTTAAGAAAATTGAAATCATATCAAGCATCTTTTCTGATCACAATGCTATGAGATTAGAAATGAATTACAGGGAAAAAAATAGGAAAAAATACAAACACATGGAGGCTAAACAATACGTTACTAAATAATAAAGAGATCACTGAAGAAATCAAAGAGGAAATCAAAAAGTACCTAGAGACAAATGACAATGAAAACATGACGATCCAAAACCTATGGGATGCAGCAAAAGCAGTTCTAAGAGGGAAGTTTATAGCTATACAAGCCTACCTCAAGAAACAAGAAAAATCTCAAATAAACAATCTAACCTTACACCTAAAGGAACTAGAGAAAGAAGAACAAACAAAACCCAAAGTTAGCAGAAGGAAAGAAATCATAAAGATCAGAGCAGAAATAAATGAAATAGAAACAAAGAAAACAATAGCAAAGATCAATAAAACTAAAAAAAAAAAACCAAAAAACTGATCTATGGTCAGCAGGAGCCAATGTTTTTGGTAGCCATATTTTGACGCAAGGAAATGAGATTAAAGAATAATTTTCTCACGTGCTAAGAAAATGAAATGAAAGCATCCACATTGTTATGTTATTAGGAGACCTCAGTCCAACATGTCAAAGCCTTCCTCTTATCCTCGCTCTTTCCACTCTTGTTGACCCCATTTTCCCTGCCAACTATCGCCCAATTTCTCCACCACTCTTCAGAGCAGAGCTCTTTGAAAGAGTTGCCTGTAGTTTTTATTTCCTTTTCGTCTCCTCTTGAGTCCACTCTGATTAGGCTTCCTACAACTCCATCGAAACAGCTGTCCCCAGCATCCTCTATTGACCCAGTTGGGTTGTCAACCCTCAGGCCACAATGACAAGCCATGTCCTGCTATCTTATTTCTCCTCCTAGCTCATGGGCTGCTCCTTCTACACTCTCCTTTGCAGGTACCTCCTCCTCTCTCAGGTTTCTAGATCCAGGCTGAGTGCTCACTGCTCTTTTGTTCTTTAATCCACAGGATAGAGCCAACACATATCTGCAGGACTCAGACATCTGGAGGCAAAACTTCTGGCACAGTCTAATGTTTTATATTTTCCCAGTCATTTATCTCCATAGATCATGGAGTTACATAAATAAATAGTTCTATCCAGCTGTGACTATACCAGCTCTAGCCCTCACCTCTTCCACACATGTTGTCACATTATCAGTTAATGATTCTATTTTAGCCCTCAACTCTACAAGGCAGAGGTCTGACATTTAATTAGTGACCCAATTATGGCTTTTTGCTGGCCTCAGCTTTTTTTTAATTTAGGAGAAAAAGAGTTCAAATTGATTGGGCTTATAGTGAAAAAGAAATTACAACTGTAGTTATTGGCCCTAGCCTTCTTAGGGAAGAAAAGACTTTTTAAAAAACATTTTTCCCTAAAATTAAAGGGACAAATTAAAAACCACTATAATTATTTCAGTGGGTACATTTAGTACTTAGCTAATAAAAAAACAGTTACAATCAAGAGATGGTCTCCTCAGTATATGCTGGTTCATAGCTGATCAAAGTAATACTCTTTTACTAGAAGAATGGGATATGAGGAAGCAATAAAGAACTGTCCACAAGAAAGTGTGAACAGGTCACAGAAAATAATGTTTTGGCCAACAGAGAATTACTTTTCTTTTTCTGTCACTATATTTTCATTTCCTGTTACACTTCAGGATCTTCAATTCTCATCCTTTCCTAATCATGTAAAGTTTTTTTTTCCCCACCCTTCATTTCAGATAGGACCTGTTAGAAGGTGTTACAAAGGATAATCCCTGAAAAAGTGGTGCTCAGAGAAGAAAACCCGTTGATGGCTTTCATTGTTAGATTGTATTTTTCTCTGTTTCTTTTATTGTTTTTTGTTATAAAGCAGAATCGTTTTGTGATGAGAGAAAAAAGATACGGTGACTTAACAAAAAAACAAGTTTTAAAAACACTGTAAATAGAACTGGTGATAGAGTATAAAGCTTGTGGAACTTAAGAAACTCAGTCTTGACTGCAAAAGGCAGCGCCCCCTGCTGACCTCCCGAGTATTAACCCTTGAACTTGGTCTCCAGCGGCTCCCCAGCTGGCCTTGGTGGCGCCTTTCCAAGTGAGTCTGTGAAATACAGGGAAGGGTCTGGAACATTTGGTTGTAATCGAAATGTGAACACGTATCTAGAATTAGCCATGTTTAAAACACTTTCAAGTGGCTGAAAAATCCACATATCTGGAGAATGAGACATCTGCCAGGGAATAAAACCATCCATAGCGAGATTCTCGCTTCAATAGTTTGTGAAAGAAGCCTTTTAACTGCAAAGTAACATCAATAATCAATTGATCACGAAGCATTTTTTCTGAGCAGCTATTTGGGGCAACTTTTTAAGATAGTCGCTCCTATGGGCTGGTAGAAAGAGAATTAGCAGACAGCCTTCTCTTGCCCAGTACCCGTAATGAATGAAAACCACATAATTTAATAGTTTATCTGCTGTGCTATTAAAATGTAGAGTGCTGTAACACCTTGCATAATTTGGAGTGAAAATGACAATGTACTGTGTGGAGTAGTACTCTAAAAAAAAGTTTGCATAATCTTAATGAAATTGTTTATTACTGTATACATGGTGACCTTGAATGAGGGAGAGCCTCAGTCTTTAATCTTTTTATAAAAGGAGGGTGATAAAATGATCTACCTCCTAAGACTGTGACAATTAAATGACTATAACAACAACAAAAACATCAAGCACTTAGTTTAGAGCCTGGCATTAGAATAAGCTCTCAATAAATAGCACCAATTATCAACATTATTCAATTAAGATATATACTATATACAATTAGGAAGTGTCTCTACATGCAGTGCTGATAGAGCGTAGTAAGCTAACAAAATATATGCCACATGTCTCTTTTAATACTGCTTGATTTATTTACAAACCTTATCTCATAGACTGAAAAAACCCCGAACACTGTCTAGTTCCTTTCTAATAGGTGACCAACAATTCGGTGTAGATGGAGTCCTGTTAATTTTATCTTTTTATGTGATAAAATAAAATTCATATACATTTTTATATATATAATATGATACACAATTTTAACATTATACGCTTTTGTTGATTTTTATTTTGCTTTAATGTGTTTACATTTTTATTTAGGCAAGAAGAAAAAAAAAATCCCCAAGGTAAGCTCAGAATTGCCTTAGTTGACCAAAGTTCTCTCTGGCAGCGCTGATCCTTGACATACAAATTTGTCCACATGACCTAAAGATAGCACTCCATCACATTTTTCAACAATGCTCAAGAGCGGTCCCCCAATTTTTTTAAAATCATGCTAAAAGTAAAGATAATTCAAAGTGGATTTGGTTTTCTCATCATTCGACAATAACTGAACATAGTAGAATTTTACACATAAAACTACATTCTAGCAAAGAAGCCAAAGTAACTAATTAATTTCTAATATAAATCTGTAAGCTCTTGACAACATCTTAACTGGCATTTTCCTGTAACAGGGTAACAATGTGTATGTAATTACAGTTACAATACATTGTTGAGTAGGGTGGACTTCCAATTAACCAGGAAACTTCTTGATCTGTTTCAAATTCATGAGCATTTAATTGAAAAAATTTGGGAGTTTTAAACAAGTTTTAAATTTAAAAATTTGGAAGTATACACACATAAACTAATTAAAGATATATATATATGCACACACTGTATATACTTACCATACACAGATATACACATATCTATATCATATACATATTTCTATGTGCATACACATATATGGCACATATTTATACAAAGGTGCTATGTTTTTCCTCTGGGCATTTTATTGAGGTTTCATAGGAATACACCGACATTTGATTCGGAGTGATTCATTATGAGGGTTGTGTTAAGAGCCTAAAAACTCTACATCTCATTTAGAAACCATTTGGCTTATTTGTTTTTATTTCCCCTAAGACTTTTCTTCTTAACAAGAAAGAGCTTATGCTTGATTTCTTAAGCATCTTTGGCGTTTGCCTACTTACTTCTCTTCTCTTCAGATCCTTTTCAACTTCAGATGTAGGAAAAGAGCTGTTGGAAGGAGGTGGCTCAAACGTCCTTTAGCAAAGGATTTAAGTTAATTGTGTTGGGAACAGTAAATGGCAGAAGGCAAGGACTTCTTGGTGGAGCAAAGACTTTTCAATGAACTTCTCTACTTGAGACAGCATGGGAAGAAGAAAAGACAATCCTTTTAGATTTACTGAAGTCAAGTCTTAGTTCTCCTGTGTTTGGCTCCCTGCTCAAGAGCTGAGCAGACAATCAGCTGGCCTAGGATGACTGGATTTTGTTTGTTTGATTGGTTGGTTGTTTCTTTTTAATATGCGTAGTCAACACACTAATACAGGCCAGGTAGAATACCCTGGGGGCACTTGTTTATAAGCCACCACTATCACATCTTCTCTCTTCCTTTACTCCTCATTTGTGTGTGTGTGTGTGTGTGTGTGTGTGTGTGTGTGTGTGTGTTTACCAGCACATGACTCCTGGTTCCATACCACAACTTCATCACCTGCTTTGACCTTCTTTAGTCTTAATATCCTCAGCCTTCCCTCCTGGTCTCCTGGATTCATGGACTTTGAGTTTTCAACATTACCATTTACTTCTACGTTTGCCTTCTTACGCTGCTTGGGTGAGACCATCTCACTTCGGTCCCTAGTCTCCTACAACCTACCCCTGACCAGACCAGACCCCGCAGCCCAGCCCCAGTGTTCATAAAGTATGAAGATTCAGTCATTTTACAAGAGCACTGGGAACCAGAGCTGATATGGGTGCCCCTGGATAGTACTGGTCTTTCTTAACTCTAAGAGAAGAGACAGACAGTGTATCTTTGACCTAAGAGCTGTCTTCCATGACCATTGGTCCTGGTGGGCAGTACTGTATATTTTAAAACATTCTCAGCTGGATATTTTGTACCTTTCCTCTTCTCTCCAGAGAATGGTGTCTGGCATCTCAGGATATTGACAAATCTATCTGAGAAAAGATGTGAAACAGGAATGGTGAAAGCCAGACCCTCAGTGAATCAGGACTGAGGAACAGTGCCAGAGATGGGGCAGATCCCAGGACTTAGGACACCTGGAGGTGAAACCTAGATTCACTGCATATTTGTTGCAGAATCTTGGGCAACTCACTCAACCTCTCCAGGGCTATTTTCTTATTAATAAAAAAGTAAATTAAAAAAATAATAATGGCCTCAAATGATTGGGCCAGGATCATATCAGGTAAGGCATGTAGAAAGCTTTCTGTGTTGTCAAAGGGCTAGCACATGGATGGTGTTCCTATTACTGGGGATAGTGATGCTGTAACGTGAGGACTGTAGGATCTCAGCCTCCTAGGACTGAAATAGCGGAAGCTGGCAAAGGAGACAGGGCCTGGGATCCAAAATGAGAGCTGCCCTTTCAAAGCCTAGATGACAAAATAAGCTGCACAATAGAGACTTTGGGCTTCTGGATCCTCCATTTTTTAACAAAAACTTTCCTGACTCTTGGCTACTCTGTTGGTGATGGGTATAGAACAAATAGAGTGAAAAACAAGAGGTATCATTAGATCAGCAGAAATCATTTGCAGGTGGGAGGTTACAGGACCCTTGGCAAAATCTGAATCAACTAAGAGCAGATGAAAACCAGCTATGCCAAAGGCTCCAAGAATCATCTTCTACACCAAGGGTCAACAAACTATTGCCTGTGGGCCAAGCACAGTCTACCATCTGTTTTTGTGAATAAAGTTTTATCATGCTGATTTACATTTTGTCTATGGCTGCTTTTACAGGACAAGGCAGAGTTGAGCATCCGTGAAAGGGACTACAGGACCTGCAAACTTGAAGTATTGACTCTCTAGCCTTCTCGAGGAAAAGTTTGAAGATGGCTGTTCTATACCTTAAAACAAGTACCCATGTTAGAGGCAACATCTGAACTGCCAGATTACTTTCAATTAGAAGGTGATATCCTCAAAAAACCGGACTGGGGTATTCTCTGGAAATAATATACTTGTTTTGCCGCCTTTTTCAAAGAGAATAACCAAGAATCATTGAAGAATGTGACAGTTTCTTAGTCACACACTTAAAGAAAGGGAGTAGGAAAAATCCAAATCAAATGCTCGAAACCCAAGGAGGCCCAGAGAAAAATAATGCTAGCGATATTTAGGAAATGGTGTCAGATGCCCACCCCGTCACAGTTTTTCTCTCTTAATCAGTAACACACAGGGATCCAGCAAAATAATCTTCACGGCAAGAATGATATGACGCTAAAGGAGAGACTGATTCAAGCCAGTTGTGAGGAGTGGATTGAAAGTGTGTGCCAGAAAGAATGTAGTAGGTACCAGCATCTGAGCATATTCTAACATTTACCTTCTTTTCCCTGTGAAATCAAAGCACAAAAGCCAAATGTAATGGTAAGGAAAAGCACATTCAATTTCCCTAAGGCGGGTGCCCACTGCAGTCACGACGGGACGTGCAGGCAATCACTACACCGAGCGAGGAGCTCAAAGCAAACGGAGGTTCTTTCTCCCCGGGATGGCCAGTGCCACGCAGGGAGAAATGAAAGTAGCTAACACGATAGTCAAGGCTGGGTGGGGTGGGTCTGGGCAGGAAGAAAAATGGTTCTCAGTATACTGAGAAGTGCATCATTGTCAAATATCCAGAGCTTTCCATCTACAAAAAGCACCTTTTTTACTTTCCCATTTATTTGAGCAATTAACAGGTAATATATAACTACTGGGCATTACTTGCACTCCTTGAAACTGATCAGAAGCCTGCAAACAGTGTCCCCTGCTTTGGAAAGTAAAGTGAAAGATCACTGAGAAAACAAACCTCGTTCACTTCTTCCTCACTCCCCCGGGCCCCCCAATCTCCCCTGAAAGCCTATTTACTGGTTCTAACTCATTCAATACCCTTGATAGATGTGGAGAACATAAACCGGAGGGACAAAGGATTAGGAAACATAAATTACCAGTGATACAAATACAAGATATTAAAACAATAAAAGATGAATGAATTATTTTTCCTCCTCGTTATTCCCAATACAATTTAATTCTATTTCTAGAAAGGAGTGCGGAAGGAAATGACAAAGATGAATAAAACTACAGGAAAAGAAAACTTTGCCTGTGTGTTAGCAAAAAGCTGGAGCCCCAAAAATGGTCTCCACGGATCAAAGCACCGCTGTCCTTGAAGCCCCTGGAAGGTCAAGACTGGAGGCAACTTAGAAACCACTAAACCAAAGATCGCTATAGGACAGATTTTGCCAAAAACGGCAGTGACAAACATGTGCTATGAAAATACTGTGTTGTTTCTTTAATGTTTATGTGGCCTCAGAGGTTTCAAAAGAAATGTTTTGTGCATAAAACAGCATAATAGAAGAAAATCCTGCTACTTGACAGGGTTTCCTTTAATGGAAAGATTTTTTCACACCCATAAACATTTGATGCCCACATCTGTTAAGGATAAAAGGAGAGTATAACTTCCCTTTTGGATGCAGAGTCAGAATTCTCAGAGACCGTATAACATGCTTAATGAAGACAGCAAAAATGCTATAGTCTCCCTGATTAAATTAGCACTCCACTGAAATTTAAAGTTTTATAGACTGCTTCAGGTACTTTTCTTTTTATATGGCTTCGGGTGTGTGTTTATATTTTAATTCTAGGGAACGGCTTGTTACTGTCATTTAAAAAAGTCCAGTGGTTCCTAGATTAAAATAAAACATATTTTTCCAAGGAAGCACTGCTATTCACTTCTTAAATAAGGGGCACCTACAAGAGCCAGCCTGCCCTTCCTCTTCACCTCCACCCATAGGACCACCGGGGACCGACATGGTAGAACTCCATCCCATGGTCTCACCACCTCATGGGAGGTACAACCTTCCCAGGTGCTTCTCCTATCATTTAGTGAGTGCATAGTCCCAGTGATATGTCTGTGTAATTTACTGTCTATGACTGTACGTATGTATTATATAGGACATTACTATGTTACTGTGTAATTTACTATCTATGACTCTTAGGGCAGTGGAATTACCATGACTTTTCACCTGGAGGGTTAACAACTTTTGTGAACCCAGCTACAAAAAATATTTGTCCAGAAAAGCATCCAAGTTAGATGGACCCAATGATGGCAAGCCTTGGTATGCCAATCTGGATTTGTAACATCAGGACCCATGTATCACATCATGGGCCACTTGTGAAAATCTTCCTGAGATGCCAGCTTCAGAAATCCTGAATTACCATGAACATAAGTCTTAGAGCCACCTCCTCCCTTCTGCAAAATAAAATGTTGAATTATGATGATGACAAAGCTTTTGGCTTCAGTGAAGGATTGTACTGTTAACTGGGCAAATCCTCATCCTTTGCTAGTGTTCTATTGAATGTGTCCACAATAGGAAGTCACTTGAGCTTTCTAGGCTACAGTCTCCTCATCTGTAAAAACAAAGTGGTTGGAATTAATAATGTACAAAATTCCCTTACTATGAGAGAATCAGAATCAAAGCATTACTGTCTTTTTATTTTATGTTATCTGATTTTTTTTTTCATGAGCTTAATTTAACAATCTAGTGACTTCTGTGTCTGCCCACTTGAAAATTCTCCAGTAGGGTCATTGACTTTTTGAGAGTTCCATGAGAATTATTTTAAATCACTTCACACATTGCCTGACTTAGAAGCACTCCAAGCACATTACTCCCTCACCTTACCCCTTTCCAGCGATAAGAATATCTCATATGCCTTCTACTTCAACTCCTTCATTTTACAAATAAAATACTGGAAACCATCAAGTTAAGAGGCTTGCCAAGGGTCACACAGTTTCTAAGAGGCAGGGCTTCATGGAGATGCCAGGTATTCTGACTCTATGTTAGGGCTCCATCAACTCTACTAGGCTGCCTTTATTTTATCTTTTATAGTTTCTGACACTGAATAAGCAAAATAAGCCATATTATTTTCCTCTGAGGAAAACACTCTTAAATGACACAGTGATCTTTTCACGATGCTAGCATTTATGAGGCAGGCCCTATTTAGAATCAAGGCTGACTTTGACTACCAGAAATAAAATATTTGCAAAATGTCTTCATGTTTTATAGTAGCTAGAATAATTTGGCAAAATAATTTGGTGCGTTTGTTTAAAAGAAAAAGGTACAACCTACATCAATGACTTCTGTTTGATTAAGAAAGCATAATTAATTTAAGGAAAAGATAGATTGTGCTGGATTATAAAAATTACTATAGTAGGTCTACACTTACTCATAAATTGATACAATTACATCCTGTAGGCAAAAAAAAAAAAAAAAGGGAACATTTTCTCTGAACTGATCTTCCTTGACATTTCCAAATTACGTATTGTAAAAAAATATGCTTTGGGGCACAATAATAAAAAATATAATTATTCGATTTTAAAATCTAGTAGGATATGAATAAAACTAGTGATCCTCAACTTTTTTTTTTTTACATTTTATTTATTTATTTATTTATTTATTTATTTATTTATATATTTTTTAGCATGAATTGTTAGGGGTTTTTTTGTTTGGTTTTTTACTTATTTATTTATTTATTTTTGGCTGTGTTGGGTCTTCGTTTCTGTGCGAGGGCTTTCTCTAGCTGTGGCAAGCGGGGCCACTCTTCATCGCGGTGCACGGGCCTCTCACTGTCGCGGCCTCTCTTGTTGCGGAGCACAGGCTCCAGACGCGCAGGCTCAGTAGTTGTGGCTCACGGGCCTAGCTGCTCCACAGCATGTGGGATCTTCCCAGACCAGGGCTCGAACCCGTGTCCCCTGCGTTAGCAGGCAGATTCTCAACCACTGCGCCACCAGGGAAGCCCTATTTTTATTTTTGGAATTTTATTTTATTTTTTTATGCAGCAGGTTCTTATTAGTCATCCATTTTATACAAATCAGTGTATACATGTCAGCCCCAATCTCCCAATTCATCACACCACCACCACCACCCGCCATTGATTTCCCCCCTTGCTGTCCATACGTTTGTTCTCTACATCTGTGTCTCAATTTCTGCCCTGCAAACTGGTTCATCTGTATCATTTTTCTAGATTCCACATATATGCGTTAATATGTGATATTTTTCTCTTTCTGACTTACTTCACTCTGTATGACAGTCTCTAGATCCATCCACGTCTCTACAAATGACCCAATTTCGTTCCTTTTTATGGCTGAGTAATATTCCATTGTATATACATACTACATCTTCTTTATCCATTCGTCCGTCAATGGGCATTTAGGTTGCTTCCATGTCCTGGCTATTGTAAATACTGCTGCAATGAACATTGGGGTGTATGTGTCTTTTTGAATTATGCTTTTCTCTGGGTATATGGGCAATAGTGGGATTGCTAGATCATATGGTAATTCTATTTTTAGTTTTTTAAGGAACCTCCATACTGTTCTCCATAGTGGCTGTATCTGTTTACACTCCCACCAACAGTGCAAGAGGGTTCCCTTTCCTCCACACCCTCTCCAGCATTTGTTGTTTGTAGATTTTCTGATGATCCCCATTTTAATTGGTGTGAGGTGATACCTCACTGTAGTTATGATTTGCATTTCTCTAATAATTAGTGATGTTGAGCAGCTTTTCATGTACTTTTTGGCCATCTGTATGTCCTCTTTGGAGAAATGTCTATTTAGGTCTTCTGCCCATTTTTGGATTGGGTTGTTTGTTTTTTTAATATTGAGCTGCATGAGCTGTTTATATATTTTGGAGATTAATCATTTGTCCATTGATTCGTTTGCAAATAGTTTCTCCCATTCTGAGGGTTGTCTTTTCGTCTTATTTGTAGTTTCCCTTGTTTTGCAAAAGCTTTTAAGTTTCATTAGGTCCTATTTGTTTATTTTTGTTTTTATTTCCATTATTCTAGGAGGTGGATCAAAAAAGATCTTGCTGTGATTTATGTCCAAGAGTGTTCTTCCTATGTTTTCCTCTAAGAGTTTTATAGTGTCCGATCTTACATTTAGGTCTTGAGTCCATTTTGAGTTTATTTTTGTGTATGGTGTTAGGGAGTGTTTTAATTTCATTCTTTTACATGTAGCTGTCCAGTTTTCCCAGCACCACTTATTGAAGACACTGTCTTTTCTCCATTGTATATCCTTGCTTCCTTTGTCAAAGATTAGTTGACTATAGACGCGTGGGTTTATCTCTGGGCTTTCTATCTTGTTCCATTGATCTATGTTTCTGTTTTTGTGTCAGTACCGTATTGTCTTGACTACTGTAGCTTTGTAGTATAGTCTGAAGCCCGGGAGTCTGATTCCTCCAGCTCCGTTTTTTTCCCCTCAAAACTGCTTTTGCTATTCGGGCTCTTTTGTGTCTCCATACAAATTTTAAGACTTTTTGTTCTAGTTCTGTAAAAAACGCCATTAGTAATTTGATAGGGATTGCATTGAATCTATAGATTGCTTTGGGTAGTATAGTCATTTTCACAATATTGATTCTTCCAATCCAAGAACATGGTTTATCTCTCTATCTGTTGGTATCATCTTTAATTTCTTTCAACAGTGTCTTATAGTTTTCTGCATACAGGTCTTTTGTCTCCCTAGGTAGGTTTATTCCTAGGTATTTTATTCTTTTTGTTGCAGTGGTAAATGGGAGTGTTTACTTAATTTCTCCTTCAGATTTTTCATCATTAGTGTATAGGAATGCAAGAGATTTCTGTGCATTAATTTTGTATCCTGCAACTTCACCAAATTCATTGATTAGCTCTAGTAGTTTTCTGGTGGCATTTTTGGGATTCTCTATGTATAGTATCATGTCATCTGCAAACAGTGACAGTTTTACTTCTTCTTTTCCAATTTGTATTCTTTTTATTTCTTTTACTTTGCTGATTGCCGTCATTAGGACTTCCAAAACTATGTTGAATAAGAGTGGCGAGAGTGAACATCCTTGTCTTGTTTCTGATTTTGGAGGAAATGCTTTCAGTTTTTCACCATAGAGAATGATGTTTGCTGTGGGTTTGTCATATATGGACTTTATTATGTTGAGGTAGGTTCCCTCTATGCCCACTTTCTGGAGAGTTTTTATCATAAATGGGTGTTGAATTTTGTCAAAAGCTTTTTCTGCATCTATTGAGATGATCATATGGTTTCTCTTCTTTAATTTGTTAATATGGTGTATCACATTGATTGATTTGTGTATATTGAAGAATGCATGCATCCCTCGGATAAATCCCACTTGATCATGGTGTATGATCCTTTTAACGTGTTGTTGGATTCTGTTTGCTAGTATTTTGTTGAGGATTTTTGCATCTATATTCATCAGTGATATTGGTCTGTAATTTTCTTTTTTTGTAGTATCTTTGTCTGGTTTTGGTATCAGGGTGATAGTGGCCTCATAGAATGAGTTTGGGAGTGTTCCTTCCTCTGCAATTTTTTGGAAGTGTTTGAGAAGGATGAGTGTCAGCTCTTCTCTAAACGTTTGATAGAATTCACCTGTGAAGCCATCTGGTCCTGGACTTTTGTTTGTTGGAAGATTTTTAATCACAGCTTCAATTTCATTACTTGTGATTGGTCTGTTTATATTTTCTATTTCTTCCTGGTTCAGTCTTGGAAGGTTATACCTTTCTAAGAATTTGTCCATTTCTCCCAGGTTGTCCATTTTATTGGCATAGAGTTGCTTGTAGTAGTGTCTTAGGATGCTTTGTATTTCTGCGGTGCCTGTTGTAACTTCTTTTTCATTTCTGATTTTACTGATTTGAGTCCTCTCCCTCTTTTTCTTAATGAGTCTGGCTAACGGTTTATCAATTTTGTTTATCTTCTCAAACAACCAGCTTTTAGTTTTATTGATCTTTGCTATTGTTTTCTTTGTTTCCATTGCATTTATTTCTGCTCTGATCTTTATGATTTCTTTCCTTCTGCTAACTTTGGGTTTTGTTTGTTCTTCTTTCTCTAGTTCCTTTAGGTGTAAGGTAAGATTGTTTATTTGAGATTTTTCTTGTTTCTTGAGGTAAGCTCATACAGCTATAAACTTCCCTCTTAGAACTGCTTTTGCTGCATCCCATAGGTTTTGGATTGTCATGTTTTCATTATCATTTGCCTTTAGGTATTTTTTGATTTCCTCTTTGATTTCTTCAGTGATCTCTTGATTATTTACTAATGTATGGTTTAGCCTCCATGTGTTTGTGTTTTTTCCTTTTTCCCCCCTGTAATTCATTTTAATCTCATAGCATTGTGGTCAGAAAAGATGCTTGATATGATTTCAATTTTCTTAAATTTACTGAGGCTTGATTTGTGACCCAAGATGTGATCTATCCTGGAAAATGTTCCATGCACACTTGAGAAGAAAGTGTACTCTGCTGTTTTTGGATGGAATGTCCTATAAATATCAATTAAATCTATCTGGTGTATTGTGTCATTTAAAGCTTCTGTTTCCTTATTTATTTTCATTTTGGATGATCTGTCCATTGGTGTAAGTGAGGTGTTAAAGTCCCCCACTATTATTGTGTTACTGTCGATTTCCTCTTTTACAGCTGTTAGCAGCTGCATTATATATTGAGGTGCTCCTATGTTGGATGCGTATATATTTCTAATTGTTATATCTTCCTCTTGGATTGATCCCTTGATCATTATGTAGTGTCGTTCCTTGTCTCTTGTAACATTCTTTATTTTAAAGTCTATTTTATCTGATATGAGTATTGCTACTCCAGCTTTCTTTTGATTTCCATTTGCATGGAATATCTTTTTCCATCCCCTCACTTTCAGTCTGTATGTGTCCCTAGGTCTGAAGTGGGTCTCTTGTAGACAGCATATATATGGGTCTTGTTTTTGTATCCATTCATCAAGCCTGTGTCTTTTGGTTGGAGCATTCAATCCATTCACGTTTAAGGTAATTATCGATATGTATGTTCCTATGACCATTTTCTTAATTGTTTTGGGTTTATTTTTGTAGGTCCTTTTCTTCTCTTGTGTTTCCCACTTAGAGAAGTTCCTTTAGCATTTGTTCCTTTAGCTGGTTTGGTGGTGCTGAATTCTCTTAGCTTTTGCTTGTCTGTAAAGCTTTTGATTTCTCCATCGAATCTGAATGAGATCCTTGCTGGGTAGAGTAATCTTGGTTGTAGGTTCTTCCCTTTCATCACTTTAAGTATATCATGCCACTCCCTTCTGGCTTGTAGAGTTTCTGCTGAGAAATCAGCTGTTAACCTTATGGGAGTTCCCTTGTATGTTGTCATTTTTCCCTTGCTGCTTTCAATAATTTTTCTTTGTCTTTAATTTTTGCCAGTCTGATTACTATGTGTCTCAGCGTGTTTCTCCTTGAGTTTATCTTGTATGGGGCTCTCTGCACTTCCTGGACTTGTGTGGCTATTTCCTTTCTCACGTTAGGGAATTTTTCGACTATAACCTCTTCAAATATTTTCTCAGGTCCTTTCTCTCTCTCTTCCCCTTCTGGGACCCCTATACTGCAAATGTTGTTGTGTTTAATGTTGTCCCAGAGGTCTCTTAGGCTGTCTTCATTTCTTTTCATTCTTTTTTCTTTATTCTGTTCCACAGCAGTGAATTCCACCATTCTGTCTTCCAGGTCACTTATCTGTTCTTCTGCCTCAGTTATTCTGCTATTGATTCCTTCTAGTGTAGTTTTCAGTTCAGTTATTGTATTGTTCATCTCTGTTTGTTTGTTCTTTAATTTTTCTAGATCTTTGTTAAACATTTCTTGCATCTTCTCCATCTTTGCCTCCATTCTGTTTCCGAGGTCCTGGATCATCTTCACTATCTTTATTCTGAATTCTTTTTCTGGAAGGTTGCCTATCTCCACTTCATTTAGTTGTTTTTCTGGGGTTTTATCTTGTTCCTTCATCTGGTACATAGCCCTCTGCCTTTTCATCTTGTCTATCTTTCTGTGAAAGTGGTTTTTGTTCCACAGGCTGCAGGATTGTAGTTCTTCTTGCTTATGCTGTCTGTACTCTGGTGGATGAGGCTTTCTAAGAGGCTTGTGCAAGTTTCCTGATGGGAGGGACTGGTGGTGGGTAGAGCTGACTGTTGCTTTGGTGGGCAGAGCTCAGTAAAACTTTAATCCACTTGTCTGCTGATGGGTGGGGCTGGGTTCCCTCCCTGTTGCTTGTTTAGCCTGAGCCAAACAATACCAACACTGGAGCCTACTTGGGCTCTTTGGTGGGGCTAATGGCAGACTCTGGGAGGGCTCACGTCAAGGAGTGCTTCCCAGAACTTCTGCTGCCAGTGTCCTTGTCCTCACGGTGAGCTACAACCACCCTCCACCTCTGCAGGAGACCCTCCAACACTAGCAGGTAGGTCTGGTTCAGTCTCCTATAGGGTCACTGCTCCTTCCCCTGGGTCCCGATGCGCACACCACTTTGTGTGTGCCCTCCAAGAGTGGGGTCTCTGTTTCCCCCAGTCCTGTTGAAGTCCTGCAATCAAATCCCGCTAGCCTTCAAAGTTTGATTCTCTAGGAATTCCTCCTCCTGTTGCTGGACCCTCAGATTGGGAAGCCTGACGTGGGGCTCAGAACGTTCACTCCAGTGGGTGGACTTCTGTGGTATAAGTGTTCTCCAGTCTGTGAGTCACCCACCCAGCAGTTATGGGATTTGATTTTATTGTGGTTGCGCCCCTCCTACCATCTCATTGTGGCTTCTCCTTTGTCTTTGGATGTGGGGTATCTTTTTTGGTGAGTTCCAGTGTCTTCCTGTCGATGATTGTTCAGCAGTTAGTTGTGATTCTGGTGTTCTCACAAGAGGGAGTGAGAGCACGTCCTTCTACTCTGACATCTTGAATGAATCTCGACAAATGACCTCCTTGACTTAATGTTTTCCAGACAGGAATCTGGGATTTAAAATAAGTTTACACTGTCCCTGCTGCACCTTTGTACCTGGTCCTCAACTTTTGTTTTGTATTAGTATTACCCAGGGAGCTTTCAAAAAAAATACCTATACCTGGGTTCACCCTCAAAGATTCTGATTTAATTGGTTTGGAGTTAACTGTGTGTCAGAATTTTTTTCTATTAATTTGATCATTTAATTTTCATTAATTTGATCATGTTAATTTAATTTAATAGGCATTTAGACTTACTAGTTAGTGTTTGATTAGGAGGAATTGTATTATGTATTATACTACACTATAATTTTAAACAAAGGAGTTTTAAACAAATCAAATAAATCAATATTTATACTGGAAAGTATTCTGAGACCCTTACCCTGAAAACAGAAATATTTTGGGAAGAGAGATTCCTGGGAAGTAATGATGGGAATTAACATAGGAGTTGCTGGGAATTAGTAGCAGAGCAATCAAGCAGTAGGTATTTACTGAATATGTACTCTGTGCCACGAGAAGGAAAGAGCCACGTGGCAAGGGACTGAGGTCTACAGCCAATGATTAGCACCAATCTGCCAGCTGTATAGTGTGCCATCTGCTACAGGCCGATTCTGTGGACTTAGAAGAACCTGCAGATGCCTGTAATCCAGACCAATATCTTCATCGTAACCTCATGAAAGATCCTGAGCAAAAGCCCCACAGATAAGCCACTCTCCAAATCCTACCTCACAGAAAATAGGAGATAAAAAAAAATATCTATTGTTGTTTGAAGGCACATAGTTTGGAGAAAACTTGTTATTAGTAATAAATAGCTAATATTAGTACTGTAATGAATAAAAACTAATATAAATAATAAATTACTTATAAGAAAACATAACTAACAAGTAATCTGGAAGATAGTGAGTAAACTTGGTGTGACTTTGATGGAGAGTTTATAGACGTGGGGTTGTAAACTCAGAGGCCTCCACGGGCTGATGGGAAATTAAAGGAGTGAAATGGCTCTTGATTGGATGAGCGAGAAAACCAGTGACAGAGCCTGTGATCACATGTTGAATACTTGCCTTGCCACGCCTGCCAGGTTCCATTTCTGAGCAGGTCAGTGCAGAGCCTGCAACTTTGGGAAATCTCGAGTGGTAGATAAAGCAGTACTTGTGGTTTGGTATCACAATGTGGAAAAATTGGAACAACAAGAAAAGCTTATTCTGAAGACTATCATCACTTAATAGCTAGATTTAAGATATTTATTCTGGAAATGCTACGTAGAAGACACTGACGGGAAAAGTACTGAGAGGAAAATGCATTTGGAGGGTGTTTTCATTATGAAGACTTGAAGAGGCTGGAGCATGGGCTAGAGTTATGGAAAAGTGAATGAAAATATTAACGGAAATCCTTAAAGGGAAGAAAGAAATAATAACCAGGTTATGAATAATTGAAGGTAGAATTCTTCAGTTAAGACCTCCCCTTATACTTTGTCTTCAAAGCTCAGTAAATTTTTAACGCCATGTTAGGATGTAGGCTCCATGACGATACAACTGTATTATACTTTTGTCCAAGTTTCTCCAGATAATCTAGAATATAAACGTTTTTTGTAAAGGACCAGATAGTAAATATTTCAGTCTAAATATTTTAGACTTTTCAGGCTTTACAGTCTCTGTTCCAAATACTCAACTCTGCCATTACAGCACAAAGGCAGCTATAGACAATACCTAAATTTATGGTCATGGTTGTGTTCCAATAAAACTTAATTTATGAAAAGAAGGATGGACTAGATTTGGCTCATGGGTTATAGTTTACCAATCCCGGCCAGTGGCTGGCCAAGTGTGGTCCCAGACCAGCAGCATCAGTATCAGCATCACCTGAGAATTTGCTAAAATTCTGCTCAGGTCCCAGCAAGCTGTGCTTTAATAGGCCCTTCAGGTGAGTCTGATGAAGGCTAGTTTGAGACACTTTTGCACAGACACTCAATAACATATTTGATAGATGAATGAATGAGTTGCATCTCCATATATGCTAACTTTGCCTCTATTAGAATCTTACATAAGATAGTATTTGGGATGTCACAAAATTCTGGTTGGCTATTTTAAGTCTAGCTTTGGGTGTTAATGTTTCATGGTATCCCACAAAGCATACCACAGCTTGCAGGCTCTCCATCACCTAAAAGACACTGAAAACCACTACTCTAATACAGCTGCCTTGTTTTTGGAGAAAAAGAACTTGAGGTCTGCTATGGTGAATTAATTGGGCCAAAAAACGTGGAATTACTGAGAGAGTTAAGGAAAAAACACACTCATTTTTATACAATAAATATGTCTCACGTATAATCTTATGTATTGGGGCTTGGCAGAAATACCAAACACTCAAGGAAAAAAAAAAGAGAGTGGCAACATGTAGGAAAAAAAACAGTGATGGGATCTTATTTTTAACAATGGAGTTGCAACTGTATTTATTCGGTTTTCTCAACTTATTAATGACTGGGTGGAGTTGAAGTTCCAGATTCTGCTCATTTCCTAAGACAGAACAGCTGGTCATGAGTGTAGGAAGGGAGTGAGGCAGGCAAGTAGAGGAACAGAAATCCCCATGAACCCCATGAACCACCAACCATCGGGGCCTTTCCTGGAGAAGGGTTGTATCCACTGAGCCACAGAAAGAATGGATCAGCTGGCAGCAAACAACAAGATACCTCCATCCACCTAACGAGATGATAGGTACAAGATGATCTTGGGCGTGAAGCTCAGAGAAGAGAAGAGAAAATTACTGGGCCAGAATTCAGAGAGAAACTGATGGGTTCATGCATGATGTCTGTTTAGCCAAAAAGCCAGAAACCTTCGTTAAACATTTCTGAAAACATGTGGGTTTGAATCAAAGGGAAGAGAGGTTTCCAGCTGATCCGTGCAGTGGCCTGCAGGGTGGGCAAACTTAAGTGGAATGATAGGTCTGAAGTATGAAATGCAGTATCTGCTGAGTATGTGAATCTTGTTGCTATTATCATTACGATTACAGGCCCTCTATGGCCTCACATGAAAGGAGCCACGTGGGTCTCACCACCTACCCCTGCCCTCAGCCTGCTCACCTCTGCCCTTCCAGGGCTCTTGAGGTGAGGGGAAGCACTGCTCCCAGGGTACAACTGCATTTGGGGATTCTGCTCTTAAATTTGCCCGGCAGCTGGGCTCATCAAGAGTCAAGGGTGGAGTTTCCCCCTCCTCACTTCCGCCTCTCAGCCCTGGAATAGGTGGAAGCAGGAGTAGGTGCTCCATGTGGCCAAGCTACATGGGAAACCAAATCATAATTAGAGGGCCTCTGTCTCAATGTATAATGAGAACGAGCTATGAAGTGAAGCTGAGGTCTATATGATCAGAATATTCTCTTCAGGGGGGCAGGTTTACTTGGGAGGTTAAATCATGATTAGAATGTGTTTGGTGAGCACAGATTCAGAAAAAAGAGCGGTTGGATTCATCATGTATTCAATGACATCAGCTAAAGCAGCCAGAGACTGTCTCGTAACTGAGTCAGTGGATGAAATAACTCCAAAGGCAGAGGCTCTCCCTAGGCTGGGCGAGGAGCCTGCAATCCTGGGTACCACCCGTCTGCTTTCTGACTCTCCTTTTCCCAGGATTGCATGGCTCAGAAATGGGTGTCTAGCCCCACGCTAAGCATGTTTTGTGTCTTATCTCGTTTAATCCTTGTTCAGGTCCCTGCCCAGAGAAGCCTTCCCTGACTTGTCATGATCCTCAACACCACCGTCCTTTCTACACAGCTCTTGTCACCATCTTACTGGGCTCTATCACTTTGTTGATTGGTCATTGACTACTTCCCACCAAGGATGGCGGTCTCAGAAGAGTAGCAGCTTTATTTTCTGCACAGATGCTTTGCTGATGCCTTATATGGTACCTGGCACATGGTAGGCGCCTATTACATTTGGTTGGTGAATGAATTCATTGGTTAGTGGAAGGCTGGGTAAATGCATGGATGTATGAATTCACAAATAACCTGAGAGATAGATATTAGCATCCTCATTCTACAGATTAAGAAATCAAGTCCATGAAGGCTATATTACTTCCAAGGTCACCCAGTTAGCAAGTGGAGAGCATGGATTTGACCCAATTCTGACAGAATCTAGAGCTCTTGCTCTCAATGGCTGCTCTATTTCTTTGGAAAAGTTGATACATTCAGTTAAGTTCCATCTAAAACTAGATGCCCTGGACACTTGGAGTCAGAAGCATCTTTCTCCTGCCAAGCTCACTCACTACTTTTGTGACCTCAACTGGAGAAATTGCTTAATTAACCTTTTGTGGCCCATATTCTCATCTGTTAAAAGGAGGAATGAGAATATCTGCTTCAAGAGTTGCTCAGTCCATCAAACGAGAGATTGTGCACATCCTTCACACTTCAAGGATCGTTGCAAGGACAAAAAAGCAAAATGGGATAATGAATATAAAGTCCCCGAAGACTGTGATACTAGTATGAATTATTAGTACAAAGGCTCGGGGACAAGAGGAGAAATGGAATCTCCCTTGGTCATGCCATCAGGCATGTGAGTTGTGAGTTCCTAGAAGGTAAAGGCTATAGTTGTTTCATTACTGTGTACAGAACATTCTGCCAATGTAGGGAGGCATTATACGAGGGAAAGAGCTGGGTCTATGGTGTTAAAAAATCCAAACTCACAATATTCTAAAAAGAAAGGACTCCCCATGTGCTTTTACCCAGCCCATGGCTTTAAATGCCATCCACGTGCTATTGTCTTCCAAAATTATTTTTCCTGTCCAGTCTCTCCCTTGACATTCAGACCATTATGGCCATGCCCGCCTCCTATATCCATATGCCGACTTGGCTCTACCGAAGCCATCTTACAAATACTCCACACCTGGCATGGCCACAATGGAACCTTAATTTGTTTTTTCCTCATCTGTCTCTCAGGCAATCATCAAGCCACAGTACATTCTGTTCATAAAGTCAAACTCCTAAGAATCATTCTTCTCTCTCCCTTCCTTTTGCTCCTCTCCACCCCAAATTAACCTGTGAAAGCTGTCTATACTACCTACAAAATATGTCTTAGGTTTATCTACTATGTATCACATCTTCTGTCAATAGCCTAGGGCCACCAGCCATCTTCCCTCCCCTGTGCTACTGCCACAGCCTCCTTACTGGATGTCCTGCTTATAGTTCTTTCTTCCTACCTCTTAAACCAGTCAAAGAGATCTTTTCAAAATGTATAACTGGACATACACCTCTCTGTTTAAAACCATTCTGTGGTTTTAAACCATTGCATTCAGCATCAGAGCCATTCCTTACCATCGCCTCCAGGCCAAGTTCTAGCTATTTCCCACAGACAGTGGTGGTGCTGCAGGAGGGCCGGAATGGACGTGGTGAATGGAGTGGGTGTGAGGGGTCCTTGGCCTTTGGACAGAACAGACCTGCTTAGCACAGAGGACTCTGTCCTGCGCTGGACCTATGGTCTGACCTGTGATGAATCTCACGCGGCTTCCTCCACGTCACCAACCACAAAAAAGTTCCACTCTGGGAGAATGTGCTCAGGGGAAGCAACGTGTCCCCAGCTCTCAGCTCTACTGCCATGTAAGACCCAGAAGAACCTGCTCCCTGCCTGCCCCACCAGCGACTTTCCAGACCACTTGCCCCGTTCCTGGCTTCGCTCACCTGGCCACACGGCTTCCATTCAGTCTCCTGAATGACCAGGGCTATTCCAACCTTAGGGACAGTTTACTAGATGCTCCCTCTGCCTGGAATGCTTTCCCCAGATCCTCAACAGGGCCAATTCCTTCTTCTTTAGTTTGTACTTTAAATATCACCTTCTCCTAGACATCTCTGCTGATTACCCTGCCTCAAGGAAGTTGTCCCGTTGATCTCTATCACAACACGATTGTTATTTTATTCTTATTATATTTTTACAGATCTCATCAAAATCTGATATCTTTTTAATTTTTGTTTGTCTATGCTTACTGTATGACTCTGTGCTCCAGAAGCTAAGGTCCAAAAGGCAGGGCCTAGTCTGCCCCACTAGTGTCCAGCACAATGTCTGGCACATGTTAAATGCACACAGTAAACACTTGGCATTCATGACAACGCATCATGTGATAAATGTCAGTGGTTGGCATTACTTGTTTAGTAAAAAGCATTATTAACCATTAAGATTTCTCCTTATTGTTTTTACATTTTAGTAATAATATAATGTCCTCTATATCTCTTCTCATTATTTTTTACTGAAACCCATGCCTTTCTCTCTCCACATTCATATGACATAGAACCCACGGAAAGAGGAAAAGGTAATTTATTTGAGCACATGTGGGTGAAATTCATTTGCAGAAAATCTATGCATACTATGTACATCAAAAAAAGCATAGGCATTTTCATTTTCTCCTCTATTTCAGACCAGTTTTTTCCATCTTACTTATATTTGGAGGAATACAGGATCATAATCCATGGCACTCAAGATTCTTCATATCTCCAAGCATGTTCTCCTGTCCATGATTTTGCTCATGTGTTCCCTCCCTGATACACCCACCTGTCAATGTCAGATGGTGCCTTCAAAACCCACCTCAAATACTAATGCTTCTGTGAAGTCTTCTGTCCACTTTTTGCACTTTTTATACTTAGACCCCTTATGTCTATGTATGGTAGCTAGCTGTTCACATTGCTATGCGATAACACCTATTTTGCTATGAATCTAAATAATTTTCCTTCCGTGTAATTCCTCTTGCACTTGTTAAAACTAAACTTACAGTAGAGACCGTGGCCTCAGGGAATGGGTGTGGCAGTTACAGCAGAACAGAAAGCAAATATTAGGAAATTCTTACTCAGTTTTCTAAAATGGCTTTTGAAACTCTGAATAGAGACAGTAATTTGAGAGAAAAAGGTCCTGGGTCTCAAAAATCTAAGTGTACAAACACATGAGCCAAAGTAAGTGAACATGCTTTGAGATGTTCAGGGAAAAGTGAATAGCCTGGAATGTTCAGAGCATAGCGTTATCAGGGCTATAACTGACTCCAAGGTGCTCTCACTGTTCAATTTGAGTTCATAGATGGAAAAGACCACATCTTATCCATCATCATATTTTCAGTGTCTTGTATAAAACCTGGCATAGAATACAGACTTGGTAAACATGCTAAATTAATCTGAATTATTATAACATCCAGATTTTTTACTTATCAAAAATTCTAAAGCAGCAAATAAAAATTTGAGTATTATCCTGGAAAGATACTAGGAGGAGGCATAAATACAATGTTCTATATATTGTACAACCTTTCCCCCATGTAAGCTGTTTCAGAGCCCATGCTAAAGCTGAGTTCAGAGGAATTGGTATTCCCTGTGTTTTATTTTCAGGGGAAACCATTTTCATTTACATGTGGTCCTCATCGGCCAGTTCTGGTATGTACAACAAAGTACAAGCATTTTAACTAATAATTGTTAATGTGCATTCCTAATATGCTTCTTTCAGACACCTGTGTTCATCTCCTGGTCTAGCAGAGAAGGTTATAGCCATCTCTTTATGTTTTTGGAGGCTTTGGTGACACACAAATAAAATACAGGAAGATCAGGCTATTACTCCTTCTCTCCAAGCCACCCTCTCCTTTAAATGCCGGAAAATCCAAAATTTCATGGAGCAGACTTAGAGTCTCTTTGCCCCCATGGTGCAAGGTAACTACTAATCACATCAAATCCACTTCATAAATATGAGTGTTTCACTCTATGCAGAACATTTGTTATATTTTTATAGTTTTATATTAGAACTCACATATCATGAAGACCGTTTTATTAATGACCCTCTTACCACCAGTGAGAATACTAATAATATTACTCATTATGATTTATTTTTTCAAGTCATCTATTTTTCTTGAGGGGAGTGCATAAACTGTGGAGTTCATTTTGTTAAAGATTTCATAGAGCTTATGAACTAGTGTCCCAGGTGATTTGAGCAGTTTCCTCCCCTTTCACCCAAAATGGATAATTTTCCTCCTTTTGCAGCAAAATAACAGTGCTACGAATGGCCTAACATTTATGCATAATTATGTGTGTTCCATTTTTCTTTTGATGTCAAGAAATAAAATAATGGCCACATCTTAGTTTTAAAAATAGCTATATTTTATTTTCAACAGCATGCTGGTGTCTCCTGGTAGAGTGTATTATTCTCACTTGCAATATGCAAAGGAAAATTTGCGGTCCATGGACACTACCTAGAGCTCACAGGGAAATCTCCTTTTGACAATTCTTCATTTTGAAAAATCCTTAACTGGACTGCTAAACCTTCTGGGTTGGTATCTGACTAAGTCAACTATGGATCAAACTCAGAATGAATGTCCATTTTAAATGACTCACCTGTGAGATTTGTGAGGAGGTGGGTTTTGTACTAAACAATTTTCACAATTGATCGTGGTAGCCATCCTAGCATGCTTACGTCAAGCTGGCAGTGCTATTTTCCTCTCATCAGACGATATCTCCCTCACCATTTGAAAGATCCTCTGGGGAATTTTCTTCAGAAATGGCATTTTGCACTACCTGATTCTACCTATGTTGTGCCCATCCATTGACTGTCATGGGGTCCAGGCTTTTCTCTAGATGCAGCTGGTCCCTGCCATTCAATCTCCTTCACAGAGTGAGAGATGGCATATGACTGCAGTGAGGATGAGACACAGCTCTCTCACATAGGAAGAAATCACAAGCCAATCTGGGATGGACCATAATTCTTTGGAGCCTAAAATATTTAAGAGGTCATTAGAGTACAGTAGGAGGGATGAGGTGGATGGAAATAAAAATCAGCAAAGGGATCTTAAACAGGGAGGAGGATAGTTTAAAATGGAAGTTACTGGAAGTCACTGAATTAATATTTTTACTTTAATGATTAAAATAATAATAACAGTGGAGGAAGAGGAAATGACTTGCTCAGGGGCACACAGATGTTGGTGATGCTGAGACAGAGGTCTTCTGCTTACTAATGCAGGGTTCTTTATATTTTCCAATAATTTTATCCTGGTTTGAAAATATTTCATATTTTCCAATGAGCTATAAAAAGATATTATATGGAAATTACCATCTTGGTTATTTTTGATATAATTTCCAGCAAGTTATCAAAAAAAAAAGAAAAAAAAAGATTGAACAATTCATTCTTGCACGGCTTTGCGGAGGAAAGGAGCTTAAATGCTCTATTTTAATACAACAGATTGCCCAGAGAGGTGCTGCATTATACAGTAAGTGCCACGAGAAGATTAACTACCACGCAGGCTGCACCTCGAGCATGGAAACTCAATGATTTCTATATAAAACTCATAAATGAAAGTGTTCATTTATTCATGATATTCTAACGTATTCCGTACTGTTTTTCTAAGACAAGCAACGCATGGCCTTTCAGTTTTATGCTATTACTTGAAATATTCAAAGAAAATTGTTCATCAATCTCTGATTCTATTATTACACTCAAGAGTAGGTTAATTACTATCTCCTGGGGTCATTTTTAGCAGGAAATATTTAATGGACCGCTACCAGGGCATGAGTTCATGGCAGGCAAGACCTGACTTACCGTTGTTAAAAGATGACTAATGTGAATTGTTTCCAGAACACAGGATGGAAAAAAAAAAAAAAAGACAGAGCTTGACAATTTAAACTCATTTTTACAAACAATGTGCTTATTTTCAGAGAATGATCTCTTTTTAAAGTCCATCACAATAAGAGAAGCAGAAAGCCAGTAACCACAGATTGCTTCACAGAAACCGAAGAGTCATAAGAGAGGGTCATGTTTTTGATAATTAAATGTGATAAGAAAATAAAACTTTAAATCTGTTGTTTGGTTAAGACCCCACCTATATGGCCAACAGAACCTCATGTGGCATTAAAAAAAAAACTCTCTCACTGGTTTCCAATACTAAACAATGAGTGGAACTTTAGTATGCTTGCAGGTTTCCTCTTGAAAAATGAAGAAAAATCTGTGCATTTTGACAACGGCTGCAATTCTGGTACTGCCCCACTAATCCCTACTATATTACTGAGCAGCGCCTTATATCAAATCTAATTATTCTTGCAATCTCCATGGAATTTCGACAGATCTATCCTGACCAATTAGTATTTCCCTACAAGTTGCCCTAGTTCCATAAAACCAAGCTGAGAACTATAGTGAGATTTCGCTGTATCGTCCTACTTTGTTCAACTGAAGTCTAAAGAGCCTTGCAGTTAAATTCTCAAATACAAGACCAAAGAGTTGAAATGAGGATCTTATCTTTTGTGCTTCTCTTAATTGGACCTCAGAGCTGAGCTCTTCTGTCCTGGACCACCTGATCCACCCTGATGTACACAACTCAAACTCCCCTTTCATTTGGAAATACCTCAAGGACCTCAGTACTCAGGTAGTCACATACACAGCTATTCTTTATGAAACATGTATTCCTACAGGACTGACAAGCTCTGTGCTACCATTAGAGTTGAACTTCATGATAACGCAGTTCTGCAAAGACTATGAGCCCAAATTATCAAGACTTTGGGAATGCTATTCAGAATGACTGCCACCATAGCTATCACCTGGTGAACCATGGAAATGGTCAACCATATGACCACAGACTGGTAGAAAACAATGTCTAAATCCCTTAGTCCCCAAAGTTGCTCTACCGTCTCTAGTAATAGAAAAGCTGCATGCTGGCAATTGAACAGGATTCACTGTAGTTCCATTTTTATTCCATCACACACCTCATGTAACATTCAAATTTACTTAGAAGGCTTCAGGATGAAATCTGATTATTTTAAATGAGAACAAAAATGTCATCAAACGGCCGTAAGACACGCAATGTCCTTATCATCACTGGAAAATAATATAATATTGGCAATCTGTTAGCCATCCCATCTCCTTGCTTCTCTCTTGCTGTTGAAATGGATACCTGTGTCTGATATGAAAATGAGCACTGACTTAGACACTTGGAGCCTCAAACACATCAGGTCACACCTAATACAGATGATGCAGTTGATCTAAAATGGGTGAAAATATGTATCTTCTTATTCAGGCCCATTTTGTTTCATTTTCATGGAAGGCCAAATTGGTAGAGATATTTCTGAAAAGCACAAAATCAAGGCTACATTGTCTGGATTGCCTATTGAAAGAGGTCCTGCAGGGCTGGGGTAATAGTTTCTGGGTAGCACTGTTTTTCACCTGTCATTAGGCTACTTTGCTTTTGAACAGCACTTTATACTTCATCAATCATTTCTGTATATTTCTGAGCATTAAAACAATATCATAAACTAGATATAAGAGAGATAAAATCTCCCACAAATTACACAAGAAAAGGACGAGGCTGGAAGAGCTTACCTGACCCATATCAAGGTCAAATGCTAAACCTAGAACCGGAGACCCAAGTGCTGTAGCATTCTGTCCCTTGGTAAGCAGACAACAGTGGCCACGATTTCATGATTTTCTCCAAGACTCAGGAGCATCTTAAAACATGACACTGAAACGATACTGAACTGAGATAACAACCTGAATTTGTTACTTGTCTTTCTTACAAAGTTGGACAGAGGATGTATATGCCCTTGTGTGGCGCCTTGGAGAGTATAATGTGATGAGTTTTATTCAAAATAAAGATTTTACCCAAGGCCAAAACAGTCTTCTCCTAAGCTGATTTTTTGTCTTTAATAAAAATTAATATATCTGCCTCATTTTCAGCCTTTTTACTGCTCTACAATTGTCAATGTGTTCTGTGGTTATGATGCCATCAATCACTTTATCTCCACAGTCATTTTAATCCCAGTATCTATTGGCATTAATCTCATGACAAAAATATCAACATCTTGCTGATGTTAAGAAAATTTCTGATGAAACCATTAAAACCAGATACTGGGGTGTTACTGGTATTAGAGGTATAATGCAGGCTTCACACCTTTGGATGTTTGCTTATTTCCAGATTCACAATAGTTAACTCCAGAGTTAATTCTGCTTATAGGCAGTGGCTAATCAAGGTTATACAACAGTTTAAGTCAGTGTTCAGCCAACGGACTTTATTTTTCTCTCCATTTTATGCTTTTACCATATTCCATCAAGTCATGATATAGGCCAAGTATTCTGGAAGGACAATCTCTTTTTCTCTTTCTTCTTCATGATTACTTATTTAGTTGATGAGAGAAGAAAGAAGCATGAGCAAAATCCTCACCAAACTGTCAACAAAATAAGCATTATACTCAAAAGAACCTCAGGCTTACAGATTTGAGATCTGTTTTATTTTTGGTTCTTGAACAATAATGTCGAGAATTCCTCTCTTTCCACTTTATTTTCCCTCTTCGTCAACTGAAACACTGTCACCACAAAGGGAGAGGATGATATTGAAATGTAAACACTTTCAACCACGATGCCCTCCTGTGCTTGTCACGTGAGACTAGGAGGAAGGGACCCCTCTGAGCCCTGCACTGGCCCCTGTAGGCGGAGGGCACCCCCTGGGTTTCTGTGGTGCATTGGTGCCTTCAGGGGTATGACTCCCCTTCCCATCCTGACCATAAAATATCACAGGTAAGTCTAAATAAGATTCTTCCATTGGTAGACATTTTTTTCCAGTTGCCTATTGCTATTTCGTAAATGACCCCAAAATTTAGTTTTATTTTCTCACGATTATGTGGGTTAGGGATTCAGACAGCACAAGGCAGGGACATTCAAGGTGCGCTCTTCACTCAGGTGAGGGGCTCAGCTAAGAAGACAGGGGGTCAGAAGTCTGGGGCCACCCCACGGGGTGGCTTCCTTCATTCTCCTCCATCTTGTCAGGGCTTCTGCTTCCTCGCATGGCCCTCCCACGTGGCCTGCTGGAGCAGGGTGGCTGGGCTTCTTAGGGAGCAGCCCAGGACTCTGAGAGTGCAAGAGCAGAAACCGCCAGGTTTGCTTCAGGCTGCGCCTCAGAAGCTGCGCAGCATCCCTCCTGCAGCAGTCTGTTGGTTGAAGCCAGTCACAGGCCCAGGCCAAGAGGAGGAGAGCACAGGAGGTGTGAACCCCAGGAGGTGAGGGTCCCTGGGAGCTGCCACAGGAACCGATGACCACGGTAAAGAACAGGGCAGCTGGGGTCCTCATCTGTCATTGACCTGACGTGCCCTCTCAGGATGCTCTCCTTCTCCACCCATGCATCACCCTTCCTCCCCTCGGCCCCTGCTCCCCCGGCTCAGTGGGGTGTAGGAGCCAGATTGTGGGAACTGTCTGCGCATCTCTTCTCAGATTCACTTTCAGGGACCTGACTTTGGAAGCTTGAAACTGGCCATGGTGGTCGCAGCACAGAAAATTGGCAGACACTACCCATCAGAACTTGTTTTGCGGTTGTTTCTTCACTTATTTTGGATCGCCAGTTTCCCAAGACACCACCATGCCCTCTCCATTCCCATGCTGCCCCATGTACCCTTCTACCTCTCTACTTATTAGGTTCATAAAGGATGGCCTGATAACGATGAAAGATCCCACCATGGGGAGTATCAATTTTTAGGGAACCAGGCTTGGGCTTTGGTTTGCAGAATCATCTGAATTCAAATCTTAGCCCTACGACTGATCACTTGTATATTCTGAGGCAAGTTATTCAACCCCTCTCAGCTAAAATAAAGACTGTAAATATAGCTATGAGTATTAAGTAAGTTGAGATATACATTCTTAAAGGTAACACAAAAATCTCTAAGGCTCCATACTGTTCGTTCTGATCCTTTCCTAATGATGTTTTTCTGATGCTGGGGCTTAAAGCACTGTGGAAGGCTGGGGGTCCTCGCCAACCACACAACGTCCAGCATCCTCTTCTCTACTCCTGGCTATCCCTACTCCTGGCTATTCCTGGTAGATGCGGCAGCAGCAGCCAAAGGCTCTGACTTGCACAGGCAGGCACGATGCGCAGTCTTCCCTGCAGCGCTGGCTGGTCCTGTCTTTGCGCAGAGACTGTGTAAGTGAAGGCAGCGTACGCAGAAGTTGATGGGTTACTCCCCAACAGAGCACCCTCCACGTGTGAGGTGCCACCGTTAATGATCAATTTCTGTGGGCCAGACAATGACATTAGGGCTGCCCTGTAAATTTCCTAGATGCTTTATCTCAGAATGGTAGGCAAGAGAGGGCACAAGGTTTTGCTTACGTAGGATAAAAATTCAACACTTACCAAGGGATGACGACAAGAGTCCAAAAAGGAAAAAAAAAAAAAAAAAAATTCTCCAAAGCAAAACATTAGCCCTCAACAACTACTCACACATCACCTAAAACTGTATTTGTAAAGCTCATTTTTAGCTGTAAGTATGGTAATTATCTTTTCAACCTAGTAATTTTAACATTGAAGCACCCGGATGGTAGGAACATTTCAAAGTAACCAATTTATATTCTATATTGTACAAATAGTCAGTGGTCATTCACAAGTTTAACCCAGATTGCACCCTCATCAAGGAGATGAACCCTATACATTTCTCTTATTTTCATTACTATTTTTGTCATTGCCAAACTAGAAACTGACTTTCTTTGCTTCAGTGTTAGAGCTTGCTGTTCAGTCAAATGGCAGATAGAAACATCTAATCATGATGAATAAGTAAGGTCTATAGCATTTCAAATTATAAACTTATGGCTCTGAGACACAGGCTATAAAATGTTGAACAGGGACTTCCCTGGTGGTGCAGTGGTTAAGAATCCATCTGCCAATGCAGGGGACACGGGTTTGAGCCCTGGTCCGGGAAGATCCCACATACTGTGGAGCAACTAAGCCCGTGAGCCACAACTACTGAGCCTGCGCTCTAGAGCCTGCGAGCCACAACTACTGAGTCCGCGTGCCTACAGCCCGTGCTCTGCAACAAGAGAAGCCCCCGCTCGCTGCAACTAGAGAAAGCCCACGCACAACAACAAAGACCCAGCACAGTCAAAATAAATAAATAAATAAATAAATAAAATAAAATAAAATGCTGAACATAAGCCAAAAAATGTCAGTTGAAATGACTTGTTTTTGAGGAAGCCGCTCACATTTAACAAGATACATGGAATGCAGTACAAAAAGTTAAAATACAATAAAATAAAGTGAAATATGCAGCTTTTATTGCTCCATAAATGTCAAAGAGCTGTGGTTTTGATGATCTGGACTGGAGGTGGGGTGAGAGGGAAGATAGGTTGAGTATCTGAATTAAATTTTATTCCTATGGGCATTTGCAAAATATGATCAATCTGCAAATGGATTTGGCTTTTGGTTATACTCTTTCACAAAGTAGGAAAGAAAAACAGGTTTTAGCTTATGATAGTAATCTAACTCGCTAGAAACACAGTGGGTTTATAATCAATATTTACGTGGACATTGCCTGCCTAAATTGATTTTTAAGTGGAATGTTCAAATGCATGACTCAAATCGCTCTTAATCGTTGCTCAAATGAAAGCCAGGCACATTAGTGAGAAGGTCATGGTGTCATATTTTCACAACCTTTATGGAGGCACACAAGGTGCAGATTCCTTATGGAATAAAGGAACAGTGAAAAATTGAGCTAGAGGGTAGCTTAAAGAGAAGGAAAATAGATCCTCGAAATTTTCACATAATTCTATGATTACAAGTTCAGGAATGAGCACAGGAAACAATGAAAAGCAGCAAATTGCTTCCTTAATTGCATAACATATGTAGTAGATGACTACCAGCTGATTCACAGTAAAGGAAGGAGATAGACACATGAGAACCTTGTTAACCTAATTAAAGCCTCACAGACACATGTTTCTGAAGACTCAAGTTTCGAGGCTCCGTTGTGATAATGAACACAAAACCAGGCCTGGCCACTTAAAATGTCATCGCTGCCACAAGAGGTTAGACTTGTCCTCGGCCAGTTCTCATAGGTTATGTAACAAAGATAACTCCCGTTCTAATGCTTTGAAAGTAATGGCCCTTTGGAGGCTGCTGCTGATTGATCTACTACAATTTTCGAACCTTTAGCGAGCCTCAATCTTCTTTGTTTTGAATAAAGTGCTTTAGTCAGGAAGCAAATGCATGAATCATTGTAAATGTTGCCCTTTCTTATTAACTGATCCAGCCATTCTTCCAACATTCACAATTTTTTTAAAATTGCCTTTAAACGAGTTGCCAGGGCTGAACTGTTGAAGATGGAGCTTAGGGAAAAAAAAAATCCACCCTAAGTAAATGCATTGAATTCTGAAAACCCAATGCTGCCTGCTTTCTAGTGTCAAAGATAAAAGTAGATTAATAGTTTAATTAAACATGTTAGAGACTCTGGGTATTGTAGCTATTACACCTTTGACCTCACGCAGGGCTGCCAGAGATGTAGGGAGGATGAGTACTGAGGTTACATATTTACGATGCACAGCTGACTTGAAAAGCATACCAAGCTAGACAGAACTTGTAATTAAGCAAAAGATCCAGTAAATTATGAGATCAATAAAATTTCCTGGGTGCCATAGTTTTCAGAACTAGTTAGTGCCTTCCTAATTTATTGGCAAAAACTTCACGGACTTGCAAGGAAGATAAATAAAGATGCCTGGATGTAGAAATAAATATGTATGCTTGACAAATCTGAAATACACTGTTTACAGCTAATGAGGCGACTGTGCATTTGGCTGCATGTTTTATATCTAGAGCAGGGCAAAGCATTAAGACCAATATAACTGATAACCTTGGTGCAAACAGCATAAGCCTACATTTCCCATTATTCCCCAGAGATGGAATTAATTAGTGCTTGTCAAAACCAGAGGGATCCCCTGCTGTAAAACTAAAAGTAATACAGAGGCCATGAATGGCTTGGCTCTACTCCAAAAATATTTCTCATCTATTTGGGACAAAAATACTGCATACATGTCTATATGAAGTATATATACTTCCTTAATCCCAGATACCTCATAAACAAACACAAATACAAAATCTTTGCTGGCTACAGTTCAACACATATTTACGCAATGCCTACCATGTGGGGATCCAGAGAATTGAAATACGTTGGGTTCACAGTTTAGTGGGAAGCAGATAGAAGAGGGACATTACAACTCAAAGTGTTAATGGTTATGTTGGGAAAATACACAGTGAGTTATGAGGACTTGAAGAAGGGCACTTATCTGAATGTGGCAGGGTGGTCTAAAGGAAGAACGGATAAGAGGCTACAAAAGGTAATGATACCCATATTATTGTTGACTAGGCTATTTCACAGAGAAACTCTCTTACCAGTGGGTTAGAGGGTCTTCCCACCCCATGCTGCCCTCTCTCTGATTGCCTCCCCCTGACCAGGTCAGATGCATCCTGCAGAGTTCAGCTCCAGAATCCCCTCCCCATTGAAGCCTTTTATGATTCACTTCTGGTTCCAATTCACTTCTGAGTCCAGTTTCCATTCTCTCTTATAGCGCCCAGTTCTCCTTGATGGTCTTACCATATTTTATAATCATAATAATATTTACTTTGATGGTTATTTATCTTTACCACTCAAAGTGTGGTCCATAAACCAGCCACATTGGCATCACCTGGGAACTTGTTAAAAAATGCAGAACCTCCACCCACACGCCAGACCCTACTGAGATGGAATCTGTATTTTAATAAGACCTACGAGTGATACATATGCACATTAAAGTTTAAGAAGAAATGATCTAGAGTCCTTCACATTTCAGTACGGTAGACACAAGTGACATGTGGATATGCCAATTAATTACAATTAAAAATCAATTTTTCACTAGCCATATTTCACACACTCAATAGCTACATATGGCTAGTGGTTGATGTATTGCACAGTGCAGCTAGAGACATTTACAACATGGCAGAAAGTTCTATTAAATGTGCTAGACTATAAGCTCCTTGAGAACAGAGCCATTTTATTCTCACTACTGACCACCCAATATCTCACTGCCTGCCTAGAACACTGAGGACAGGTATGCAAAATTTTTTCTTAAATATAATAAATGAAAATATGTTAAAGTACTTTGAAAACTATCTAGCCCACCGAAGGTGCAAAATAAATGCTATTTCCCTTTCCAGTTACCTGTGATCTTCAAACCATTTCTGGGATATGGACCATGAACAGCTACTATGTAGGCTATATCACAAAACAAACAAGCATTTTTCCCTCTTTTTTTTTGGTAAGTAGAGATACTTTGGTTTCCTTTCTGGAGACTGAGACTTAGTAGGACTGAGGGATCAAACCTCTGACACCTGAATTAGTCACCTATTTTTACATTCAATAGTCTTAATAGTGAAATTCCATCCTTTCCCCAGGAGCTGGCTTCATTTCCCCTCTCTGATGGATATCTAATACAATTAATTTGGAATTTAAAAAAATGAAGGATCAGCATTTTCATGAGCAAGTGCCAGAAAACTCAACTCAAGTTGCCTTAAGAAAATAAAAGATAAAATATTGACTCCTATACCCGAAAAGGCTGGGGTTGGGGGTTTGAATCAGATGTCAGCAGGATCTGATCTCTTCCCATTTTTCAGTACTCATTTCCTACATATCAGGTTCATTCCAGAGTTCCATGTAGTAGAAAGATGGTGGCCGAGATCTCCAAATCTCTTTTCTTCCAAGTCACATCCAGCAGGAAAGGACCTCGGTGAAAGTTATATTGAATGTCATTGGCTTTGACTGGGGAACATGTCATCTCTAACCAATTACAATGGTGGGGAAACTATACAGCGCTGATCGACCAGACCGCAGTCACATGTCCACCTGAGTCCACCTCATCTGAAGAACATGGAAAAAGAGTAGGAGAGAGGGTGTGGGGTATGGTTCCCCAGAAGAAAGTCAGAGTGATGCTGTCAGTAGAAAAACTAATGAATTCTGGATGACAAAAACAACAGATGTCTGCTACATGCCACTTCCTTTAAAATGAACGAATGAATTTATTTGTGTGTGTGTGTAAAACAGAACAAATTTTGAAATTAAACTAGAATGTATGGTTATTATTAGTCATTATTTAGGGCTATGCAAGTCTTTGACATGGGAAATAAAGAATTTCTAACCTAGACCCAGAGCCAATTGTAAAGTATCTATTCTTTCCATCAGTGCACAGACAATTCATAAGCACAGAGTCTAAATCTATTCCAACGCAAAGGAGACTCTGCTTCACATCGCCAGCCTCAGTTTTACTATTTCCTTTTGATTTAAGCAGCTTAGTGAGGCCTGGATCCCTCTCAGTATCCTGGGTGACTGTTTGCTACAGTGGGTCAGAGACTCAGGTTACCAACAGGTCTTTCCATCCCCGAAGGAATGATTTCTTTATGAAATATTGTTGTGCTCCTTCTCTGGGACAGTATTTTCAGTTGACAAGGCACAATAGGACAAAATGTAATAACTCAGTCCAATAATTCCATGTAAAACTACAAGCCAAGACTCCAGCAATGGCTGCAGATTTTCAGAATCTAATTTTGAGACAAGGAGTTCACAGGTTGAAACTTCCTTGTTAATAGTGCTCACAAATTGTAGACCTAGGCATTCTACCACGAAGAAAGGGACCCGATCAACTGGGTATTTTGTTCAAATGAATGTCTCCCTGATATTGTTGACGAAGACTCTCTAGAATCTAACTGGTAGGCAAGTGATACTTTTTCACCGACCCAGAATACTAGAGCCGGAAGAGGCTCTAGGTACAAGCTACTTGGTATTTTCGAATATTGCCCCACTGTGTCCTAAAGGGCTCCATGGACACATGTTAGAGACCTCCCATCAGATGAGGGAGAACCAAGCACTGATTCTCTCCCATCAACTACAGAATTTGGTGTTTGATATATTTTACTTCTAGAGCTTGATCTAAGAGTTTTAAATTGAATTATTTCAGCTGTTTTCAAATTAGAGAAAGGGGCACAGCCATTTCATGGATTCCATGAACAATAATAAGATAGCTCTACAGGTACTGATACGTAATGACCTCCAAAATCTATTGCCAAGTGAAAAAAACAAGGTACAGAAAGCTTTGAATATATGTTTATATAAACAAATGAAAAAACCCAAACAACTGTGCGTGGAACAATTCTAGAAAGATATGTGAGAAACTGGTATTACCTGTCTCTGGGGTGGGGTACTGGAGGACCAATCAGAGATGAACTGGATATTTATTTTCATTTACATGTTTCTGTATTATTTGAATGCTTTGCTGATAATTATATTTCTTTTTTTAAGTACATCTCTAAAATGTTTTAAAACCACTGAGTTAGCTTAACTATCTAATTTTACAGATAATACGATAGGCTTGCTCAAGTCTGCCTGGGCATAGCCTCTAAGGCAGAGGGAGGATGCATGAGGAAGGTAACCAGCCATCAGGGCTGGGCCATGGGGCTGGCTTTGTGGCAGAGTTTGTGCCTCACATGGAAACACAGGTAGTACCATGGGTTTGTCTTGGCAAAACAGAAAGAGTAAAAATCTGGGCCTTTTTTTTTTTTTTTTTTAGGAGTCTCTCAGCCTGTCCTTAACCAGGACAGGCTGCTAACCTCTATCCCGGGCATGGTACCAGGAGAAACCGAAGGCAGACCCTGAGAAGCTGTGCTCACTCAGAAGCATCCTTGGACTAGCTGTTCTCATGTCCTTTATGATGTTCAGTGACACTCTGGATTAGCAGTGTTCAGAGCCATTGAATTTCCCTCTGTCTTTTAATCAGTGGGGAATAATCACACTACTCTACTGGTATCTGGGCTCACAACAGTCTTACATTTCAGGGAACGATGTCATGCCAGCCAGAATTTTCTTTGCTTTAGTGGCTGAAAGTCCAAAGGTACTTCAAAATTCTAAGAGGGAAAAGTGGCCATGTCACACTATTTATCTTTCGTTTTTGGATTCCTCTGTTTTAACCTTTTCAATCTAGACACTTGTTCCTGCTTTCTCTGAAAGGAAACATTTACCATCCAGAAAAGGTACTAATCTCTACTGATAAGAAGCATAGGGGTCAGGGAAACCCCAACGCTTAGTAACTGGGTGACCTTAAGTAATTTGCCTCAGTTTCTTATCTCTAAAATGGGGATAATAAAAGTACTGGCTTCTGGGATGTTGTGAGACTCAATTAGATGATGCACAGAAAACATATAGCACAACGACTGTTACATAGTAAACACTCAATACATGTTTAAAAAAGAAAATTAAGGCCAGTTGCTGTCAACTCTGTCACCAGTCTTCATCCCACTTGCCATCTAAGTACTGCTTCAAATTCTACCCCTTGAAAGACCCCTGGTCTTTCTAGTTTGAGCAAATTTGATGGAGCATGTAGGATGATTTAGGCTTTGGCAAATAGAATCCAATTTACCTTATAGTCTTGGGCTGCTCTAGCTAGACAAGCTCTCTACTGACCCCCACTCTTTCCATTCCCTGATGAGCAGCTTTAGGTGCTCTCCAGGAATAGGGATCAGATATTATCCACCTGGATTTTCATTTTCCTCCTATCCACACCCCTCTCCCATCAATATTTTGTCCATTTTTTCTCATTCAATTCGTTGCCAGTTTTTGGCATTTCATATCACGCTACACATTAAATGGATGTAAACTCAAACTACTGGACTTACACCTCATCACAGGAGGATTTCAAAATTTCCCTTGGATTAATAAACTGTGTCCTCGTGAAATATCAGGAAGAGGTGGTGATGTGGTTATTGTATTTCCAGCTACGACACACTGTGACATTACTGACCATGCCAAGACTAGGGAAGATTGCAGGTACGTAAATCAGCTCCGTGGATGCCTGCTGAAAATTCCTTACTGTTAGCAATGAAGCTTGGGAATCACATAGTGTAGGGAAATATAAAAAACTCACAGCCTACTCTTTGCATATGTGCACTAATATTTACCAAGGCTGAAAAAAGCAACCTCCTATTATCCTATAAAATTATAATTCTGCAGATAATATTGCCAACAAATGAGCAGTAATTGTACATGGGTGTGTTGACCTCATTTCCACCCACGTATGGTATGTTTCCCTTTATTCCAAGGTCTCAGTTACAGCAAACTCATTAGTTATGAGATCAAAATAAACAACACAGTTGGACCTCACTTTTCTCATCTGTTAAAGGAAAGAGTTGGGGTATATGCTACTTTAGGTCCCTTTCTAGCTCTAAATTGCTATGGTTTCTCTAAATTTGTTTCAAGTTCTTAAGCTTTCAATGTTTATGTAAGGCTAAATATTTGCCATTTCTAGGTCATGCTCTACTCAAATACACCTTCTTTCAAAGAGCAGCTAAAAATGAGTTATTTACATAAGAACGCTAGTTAATCTATGCCGAAGGAATGACAGAATTAGATAATCACCATTTGGTTAACCCCATGCTGTGATTCAGACAAGGCTCATCAACGGATGATACAAGCTTTAGGCTTGGGTAAAGAAGCAATGCAAAGTGTCACCCCACAGATTACTCATTAATTGTAAAGAAAAAATACATCTCTTTATAATAGAGACAATCTGGTGGTCACCACCATAGCCAAGCAATCGAACATAGCACCGCTAGTAACATTAGGAACCTCCTAATGTGAATGAAATACAAAGAATCACCCGTGGAGTTTTCTACTAAAAATATTTAATCTGAATCTAATCAAGCCAAGATGTAACTTCCAATTTACAACAAATAGAGGATATAGAGAAGCACAGTGTACACCTCCTTAACAGTCAGAAAAATACAGAATATTATTGGACTTTACAAAAGCAGGAGAGCATTGTCCTATATTCAAAGAAACTACCAGGTCAAAAAAAAAAATGCAGTGCTTAAATCTTGATTGGATGAGGGTTCCAAGAACAAAAAAAGCCATGAAAGTTTGAGGATCAATTGAGAAAATTCAAATGTTAGATGATACAGAATTTTTGTCCGTTTTGGGGCTGTTATAGTGGTATTATGGCTGTGTAGTACAATATTATTATTCTTTGGAGATGTATGCTGAAATGTTTGGGATGAATTGTCATGATTTCTCTAACTTGCTTTCACATAATAGATAAATGATAAATAGAGAAAGAGATAGATAGATACATGCATACATACATGGATGGATGGAAGGAAGGAAGGAAGGAAGGAAGCAAAGAAGGGTGGGTGGATGGGTGAATAAAGAGAGAAGGAAAGCAATAGAAAATATCAATTGTTGAATCTAGATTGAGGGCATATGTATTCATTACACTATCCTTTCAACTTTTCTTAATGTTTGACATTTTTCATAATAAATAAACTTGGGGAAAATGTACCTTCCTTCCTCCACGTCAAATGATACAAACCTGAGAAATGATACAAACGTAAGGGTGAGTGGGTCTCTTTAGCAATGTAAAGGGGTCTTCCTCTATCATGCCCTTGTCACTGTGTTGCAAGGGTGCTAGTCCTCCACTCAATGGTGACCTTCTTGAGGCCAAGGGCTAAGTCTGGTTTACAGTCCTATCACCAGTGTTCAGTCCCCAGGGCCTTGCACATAGCGAACACATAGCAAATATTTATTGAATTTAATTGAAATTTATGTACTGACTGAATAACCACATAGACTGATTTGGAAAACAACACACTTATTTTTGATACATAATGATGAAACCTAACATTAAAAATTCATTGTTCAGAATAAACTGAAATCAATAATACATAGAGCTAGAAAAAGAATACATAAATCTTTACCAGGGTCAAGTAATTTGCTTAACATCTGGCAACAGAATTCCTCCATTGGGAGGAAATGAGTCTTTACAGAAGTATCCTGATGAACAATTATACGTGAAAAGGAAAGACACTGGAGCAGGCTGTGGAAGGTTAAAGCAGAGATAAAGGAGGCGGTTGAACTTCTCTGAATAAGAGATGGAAGGGATTAATTTTTTTTTTTTTAATTTTCATTTTTTTTAATAAGTTAGGGACTTTTTCTCGCTCCTGCAGCTGTAAGTTTCCTTTTTTTAAAAAATTAATTAATTAATTAATTTTTGTCTGTGCTGGGTCTTCACTACTGCACGCGGGCTTTCTCTAGGAATTTTCATTTTATATTGGACTATAGTTGATTTACAATGTTGTGTCAGTTTCAGGTGTACAGCAAGGTGCTTCAGTTATACATATATCTATTCTTTTCCCATTTAGCTTATTACAAAATATTGAGCAGAGCTGGGTTAATTAATTATTTATTTATCCCTTTTCTCTTCCTCTCTGAAGTTGCCAGAGGGTTAGATTTTTTTTTTTTTTCTTTAGTAAGAGGTTCAATTTCAAATTATTTGCCTTTCTGAGATGTAAGCTGTTCTGTATGTTCTCAAACTTCTAGTTCAGTAATGCAACAGGATATGAACCAATTTTATGAAGGTCTTAAGAAATCAGATGACAAGAGATAAAAACCTCAGTTTAAATATAGTTTAACTATCTTGTGAATTACAAGGTTATTCATTTACCTTTCCATTTATCTTTATACTCTTTTAACTTAACTATTATTCTTTCACTATTATCTTCATAGCATGAAATATCAAGCAGACCTCAAAGAGAAGAAATGGAGATGAAGACCTGGGAGGCCAGCTCACCGACAAGGGAGAGCTTTGCCAGGTAGCATGACTTCAAGGGGGTCACCACAGGCTGGGTTCTGATTGTGAACCTCTATTTTGTCAGGATACTCAGCAGTGAGGATGCTTAGAGAATGACTTTCATGTGTATAAACAAGAATGACAAATGATTTATTCATAATCACAGAAATCTCGTTAGAATAACCATAGCTACCATCTTTTTCCTAGAATTTTAGCTCCTTGGGGGCCAAGTTAAAAATTGGAGCGTTTCTTAGCATGCATAAAAGCAGGACAAGGGAATAAGATGCTACAAGCTGGAAGTATGGCTTGATGGCCCATCTCCTACCCACTGTTATTTTTTCTCTTTAGAGACTAAAGTATACTTTCTGCTATGTTTAGGTTAGGGTTGGAGAAACATTGCCAAATTCTTACTCTTTGTTGACTATCATCCCCTGCAGATGGGGTGCAACCCAACTGATTGATGGCAGTTTCCGCTGTGGCTAGAACAATGCAGCCCTACTTCTCCAGGTCCCTTTGCAAATTCCCAAGGATGTTTACTCAAATTTGCACAGACAATCCTGTGGGTTATTAGAGAGTGTATAGCAATTTTGTACGGGAGTTGTTTAAATTATAAAAGCCAAGTTATGTCCCCTTATTATGAAGTTATTTGTTGAGGGTGGGAGTGTACCCTATGTTGACCAAGGTACCAACTAAAATGTACTGTCACTCATAGTTAATTCTGAGATTCTCAATGGAAATTAAAATAGATAAATAATTCTTTTAGAAGAAGGCTCATAACTAGCATAAAAACTCTTGATGAAGCTGGATTGAACAGAACATTAGCACAAACTCTCATCAATTGCTTAGAAGTAAAACAGCACCGGGACAGCAAAGGTAGTCATCTCCCTTTCAAAGCCTCTTCAAAGTCTTCGAATTATGTTAAGGAGAAAGTTCTTATGTAAATCTTTAATGTCTGTCTAGCACTGGCTAATAACTTTTTCATTATGTGGTTCAACTTTAATTCCATGTCTACCGTACCCATGCAATCACCTGTGGACACCACTTGGAAACACAGCCTATGGTAGATTGAATTATTGCCCCTGATCTTCACCTAGTTTCTTTGCCCTGTGACTCTGCAGCTCTTCCCACTAAAGGTAGAGTATACCTCCCCACACCCTGACCTTAGGTTTGACCATGTGATTTGCTGTGACCATTGGGATAACAGCAGATGTGATGCCAACAGAGGCTGGAAATGTGCTTGTGTCATTATGTATGTCTCTTGCACTTCTGCCATCACCATGGAAAAGAGCTTGTCCTGGTTAGCTGTTACTCCTCATCCTGAGGGACCAGAATAAGCACACGGGAGGCAGACCTGAGCACAACTCATAGCGTGGTGGCCAAGCCCAGCTGGACACACAGGTTAAGGCAGAGCCACTGAGGCAAGCCCAGCCCAGATCTGCCAACCCCAGGCAATCCCTAGACACACAGTGTAATAGGGAAGAACAAATCTGACTCCATATTAGATCTGTTTCTTCTGCTTAGTCATGCGGCCTTGGCACCATTTGTAAAAGAATGTTGCCTATAGCCTGAAATATACAGGATAGCCTATTCTCAGGGCTCTGACCTTTAAGAGTCCATTCGTATAGAGATAAAAAGTTGCAGGACAGAGAATTACATTTGTCTTGTTGGAGGTTTACAGGAACACCCTGACCTGACCTAGCTGGACAGCTGCAAGAACAAAGGATTCTTTGTTCTTGCAGCCATCAAAGTACACTGAGAAGTTTGAAACAACTAACCACGCCCACCCTCACTTTGCTTTTAAAACTGTCTTGCTGAAACCCTTTGAGGAGTTTGGTGTTTTCTCGGGTATGAGCCACCGGTCTCCTTGCCTAGCCCTGAAATAAACCTTTCTCTGCTCCAAACTCCAACGTTTTGATTTGTTTGGTCTCACTGTGCCTCGAGCACATGAACTTGTGAGAGTTAAGTGATTGTGGTTTATATCTCTGATGTTTAGGGGGCTGTTACAGGGCAATAGCTGATGGATACATTGATTAACTCAAAGCAATTACCCTAATTTAGAGATCTCAATTACTCACTCCAAGAGATACATTTTTATGCTGTTTAAACCAGATCCTATTAGAGAGAAAGTATCTGCTCTGTTCACTCTGCAGGCTGCACTTGCTCTTGTCTTCCATCACTTCATCTAACCCTCTCTGTTGTTCAGTTCTTCCCTGAGGTTCACTTCCTCTTTGCTCTCCCCTTTTATCCCTCAATAAAGTAAGACTTATCTGAATCTTCCCAGAACTCTTGGCCATATTTACTGGAAAGTCACAACTGTTTAATCTAGGTACAGATTCAAGCTGAGGGTGATTTCTTTAATTTAGTCTCAGGGTTGACTGCTGATCTAAATTACCAAACTGTCACACTCATGATTTATGATGCAGAGAGATTGACCAAATGATTTATACGCTGTTCCTCACCACAGACTGTGAGTCATATCTTACAGGGACTCAGCAAAGATTTCCAGAGACAAGAACACCTGTGGAGCAATCATTACATGCACCACTGTGATTAAACTTTAGCTCACATGGAAGGGACATGCGCTGCTTCTGCCTTATTTCTGTTTTTGCAGTTGGTACATTGATGAGTAGCAGCCTTCCCCGGAAGAAAAAGGCCCACTGGTATTAGCATTCAGAGTGGAGAAAATGCTACTTGTTCTTATATATTAAGTGTGTTATGAATAAGACATGCCTTTGGTTAGCAGAGCTTGAAAGTGGGAACCATTAGACTGAACAAAGACCACAGGTGTATTTTGTCTGGCCTGTACAAGACCCAACAAGGTTTTGTTAGTCTGCTTGCTTTAAGTTTTGTATTAGTGGCCAGCATTGAACATGGAGATACCATATAAAAACGTATTCTGACTGCTCTTGAGGAATGGAAAGATATGGCAATGCTGAGGTCTCCTTCATCTGTCCCCCGAACCTCACCCAACAAACGATGGCCAACAGAGAAGAAGCACCTCCTTTACAAGGGAACGCGAGCTCACCAGTTTGGTTTCCCTTTTGGAAGTTAAGTTAGTGGTTTGTCTTATACCCAGCTTACTTTTTCCTTTATCTTTTTTGTTTGTTTGTCTCCTTTAAGAATCTGTTTATGAACCATATATTAAATGGAAACAATAATAAAGATAAGTGATTTTGATTATGTAAACACTTGAGGACCTCAACAATAATGAGATGTACAAGCAGGTAAAAGCCAAAAAAGGAGAAGGGAACAAGAGACTAGGGTAGAATAAAAGTTTTTTTATTACTCATTTACTCTTTCAAATAGTGCCATTATTTATTGAGTGCCTACTATGTGCCAGACACCATACAACACACCAAAGATACCAAGGGAAATAAGACCTAACCCAGCCTTTCTAAAACTTAGCATCTATTATGGGGGCTCTCATGCTTTACTAAGAATGAAATTTAGGAGCTAGATACATACATACCAGGTGCCATTCCCAGAGATACTGATACATACGGGTGGGTATTGATTCCTGGGTGAAATCCAGGAATAGGAGTTTTAACAAAGGTAATACAGACACAAGTGCAGAGATCACACTTTGAGGAATAGTCAATTCAGTGCAGTGTGAAGTAAGCTCTGAAATGGGATAAACCAAGGGATTAGATGAGTCCTTGGGTTATTCCAGACTAGCTGAGTGGCTGGAGGTATTGAGACATCTAACTTCATTGTGGGTAGAGAGTAGGAAGTTTGCCAGATGAAAGAGAATAGCAACTGAGAAATTGTAAGGGATCCCTGAGAATATAAGAGAAAGTTGAAAACTGCGATTAGAGAGGAAAACAGGGGTCAACTCATTAAGGAAGGATTTAATAGCTCAATTATCTTCATAACAATAACTAAAACACTCATAAGCCATTGACTACAATAAAATTGTGGCATGCATCATTTCATCTTTATAACATGGCTTTGATACAGGTGATATCACTGTCCTAATTTTACAGAGAAGGAAACTGAGGTTTAAGTGTTTAAGTCAGAGTTTCTCAACCTTGACCCTATTGCCATTCTGGGGGAAATAATTCTCTGATGTGGTGGGTTGTCTTAGGCGCTGTAGGATGTTGAATGGTATCCCTGGCCTCCACTCACTAGATGCCAGTGGTGTCCCCTCCTTCTCCCCGTCCCGCCCAGCAGTCTGACAAACCAAAATGCCTCCAGACATTGCCAGAAAGCCCCTGGAAGGTGAAAATAACTCCTGGTTGAGAACCACTGGTTTCAACCATTACAAATAAGGTCTCACAAGTAGTAAGGGGCCAGGCAGAATTTAGTACCATTTTATTAATTGCCGAGCTCAAACTCTCAAACATTTGCCAAGAAAATGAGGACAAAATAGAGATGCTCAGATTAAAACTCTGTTTCAAAAAAGAGATCAGTCTTTTATAAAAATCTCAGTACAAACTAAAGGAAAAAAAAACCAGCTTAAGGCTTTTAATAAAAAGAATAGAATCCAGCTACACACAGTATTCATCGGCTTGAATGTATGGGCTGAGCTGCTAATGGAGGTCTGAAGTTGGGGTAAAAAGCCACACGCATACACACCACAGCCCATGCCTGTGGTTCCTGCAATTTTACCCTGTGATGCCTTAAAGTAAATGTGACATTACCACATTCTAGCATCTATTTTCCCAGCAGGAAGTGTAAGATAAAGAGGCTCAATCAGTATGTTAAAATAAGACCTGATGCACGAGAGGTAGAAAAGCTTTCAGATCACAAGAAATATCATCTTGAGGAAATTAAAAGCCTGAAATATGGCATATGATTACTGACCCCAAAGTCCTGCTGTGGTGAGGTTGAAAGACTTGCGGAGATGCTTTCTATTTGCTAAATAAATCTGCAAAACTACATTGCTTTCCCAGGTGTCAATGTGCGTCAGTGGGAAAATTTGTGTGCGTGGATATCATCACCAAACTTTCTCAAGTGAGAATTTGTTGGAGAAAAATAAGTTGCTTAAATTAACAACAGATCAAATGGAAACAGTCTAGATGGTTATTTTTTTCAAGCTTCTGTTTCCATCTATTCTTTCTGAGTAAACTGAAGAATGAATTTGTACCATACGAATGTTACGGCTTGAAATTAATCAATCAGTGAGCACATCACACTGGTACCGTTTCTTCTTTCCTTTTTTCCTTCCTTCCTCCTTGTTCTCTCATGTTCTCTTTTTCCTTCAAGCCTTTCTACCTTCAGTTATTCACTCATTCAGTCATTCACTTAATAAATCTTTACTAAGTGCTCACTACATGCCAGATACTCAAAGAAGCTCCGGGGATAGATGCAGCACCTGCCCTCATGACACTTTAAATCTGGAGGGAGAGGCAAACAATAATCAAAATATCACTCAAGCAAAGGAAATCTGCAATTTGCATGAGAGTTATGGCTGATGGGTAACTGTTTTTTTTTTAATTTTTCAACTTTATTTTTTTATACAGCAGGTTCTTATTACTCATCAGTTTTATACACATCAGTGTATACATGTCAATCCCAATGGCCCAGTTCATCACACCACCAACCCCCCCGCCCCACCACCACGGCTTTCCCCCCTTGGTGTCCATACGTTTATTCTCTACTTCTGTGTCTCAACTTCTGCCCCGGAAACCGGTTCATCTGCACCATTTTTCTAGGTTCCACATACATGCGTTAATATACAATATTTGTTTTTCTCTTTCTGACTTACTTCACTTTGTATGACAGTCTCTAGATCCATCCACGTCTCTACAAATGACTCAATTTCATTCCTTTTTATGGCTGAGTAATATTCCATTGTATATATGTACCACTTCTTCTTTATCCATTCGTCTGTCGATGGGCATTTACGTTGCTTCCATGACCTGGCTATTGTAAAAAGTGCTGCAGCGAACATTGGGATGCATGTGTCTTTTTGAATTATGGTTTTCTCTGGGTATATGCCCAGTAGTGGGATTGCTGGATCATATGGTAATTCTATTTTTAGTTTTCTAAGGAATCTCCATACTGTTCTCCATAGTGGCTGTATCAATTTACATTCCCACCAACAGTGCAAGAGGGTTCCCTTTTCTCCACACCCTCTCCAGCATTTGTTGTTTGTAGATTTTCTGATGATGCCCATTCTGTTGTGAGGTGATACCTCGGTTTAGTTTTGATTTGCATTTCTCTAATAATTAGTGATGTTGAGCAGCTCTTCATGTGCTTCTTGGCCATCTGTATGTCTTCTTTGGAGAAATGTCTATTTAGGTCTTCTGCCCACTTTTGGATTGGGTTGTTTGTTTCTTTAATATTGAGCTACATGAGCTGTTTATATATTTTGGAGATTAATCCTTTGTCCGTTGATTCGTTTGCAAATATTTTCTCCCATTCTGAGGGTTGTCTTTTCGTCTTGTTTATGGTTTCCTTTGCTGTGCAAAAGCTTTGAAGTTTCATTAGGTCTCATTTGTTTATTTTTGTTTTTATTTCCATTACTCTAGGAGGTGGATCAAAAAAGATCTTGCTGTGATTTATGTCAAAGAGTGTTCTTCCTATGTTTTCCTCTAAGAGTTTTATAGTGTCTGGTCTTACATTTAGGTCTCGAATCCATTTTGAGTTCATTTTTGTGTATGGTGTTAGGGAGTGTCCTAATTTCATTCTTTTACATGTAGCTGTCCAGTTTTTCCCAGCACCACTTATTGAAGACACTGTCTTTTCTCCATTGTATATCCTTGCCTCCTTTGTCATAGATTAGTTGACCATAGGTGCGTGGGCTTTTCTCTGGGCTTTCTATCTTGTTCCATTGATCTATGTTTCTGTTTTTGTGCCAGTACCATATTGTCTTGATTACTGTAGCTTTGTAGTATAGTCTGAAGTCAGGGAGTCTGATTCCTCCAGCTCCGTTTTTTTCCCTCAAGACTGCTTTGGCTATTCAGGCTCTTTTGTGTCTCCATACAAATTTTAAGATTTTTTTGTTCTAGTTCTGTAAAAAATGCCATTGGTAATTTGATAGGGATTGCATTGAATCTATAGATTGCTTTGGGTAGTATAGTCATTTTCACAATATTGATTCTTCCAATCCAAGAACACAGTATATCTCTCCATCTGTTGGTATCATCTTTAATTTCTTTCATCAGTGTCTTATAGTTTTCTGAGTACAGGTCTTTTACCTCCTTAGGTAGGTTTATTCCTAGGTATTTTATTCTTTTTGTTGCAGTGGTAAATGGGAGTGTTTCCTTAATTTCTCCTTCAGATTTTTCATCATTAGTGTATAGGAATGCAAGAGATTTCTGTGCATTAATTTTGTATCCTGCAACTTCACCAAATTCATTGATTAGCTCTAGTAGTTTTCTGGTGGCATTTTTGGGATTCTCTATGTATAGTATCATGTCATCTGCAAACAGTGACAGTTTTACTTCTTCTTTTCCAATTTGTATTCTTTTTATTTCTTTTTCTTCTCTGATTGCCGTGGCTAGGACTTCCAAAACTATGTTGAATAATAGTGGTGAGAGTGGACATCCTTGTCTTCTTCCTGATCTTAGAGGAAATGCTTTCAGTTTTTCACCATTGAGAATGATGTTTGCTGTGGGTTTGTCGTATATGGCCTTTATTATGTTGAGGTAGGTTCCCTCTATGTCCACCTTCTGGAGAGTTTTTATCATAAATGGGTGTTGAATTTTGTCAAAAGCTTTTTCTGCATCTGTTGAGATGATCATATGGTTTTTATTCTTCAATTTGTTAATGTGGTGTATCACATTGATTGATTTGCGTATACTGAAGAATCCTTGCATCCCTGGGATAAATCCCACTTGATCATGGTGTATGATCCTTTTGATGTGTTGTTGGATTCTGTTTGCTAGTATTTTGTTGAGGATTTTTGCATCTATATTCATCAGTGATATTGGTCTGTAATTTTCTTTTTTTGTAGTATCTTTGTCTGGTTTTGGTATCAGGGTGATGGTGGCCTCATAGAATGAGTTTGGGAGTGTTCTTTCCTCTGCAATTTTTTGGAAGAGTTTGAGAAGGATGGGTGTTAGCTCTTCTCTAAATGTTTGATAGAATTCATCTGTGAAGCCATCTGGTCCTGGACTATTGTTTGTTGGAAGATTTTTAATCCCAGTTTCAATTTCATTACTTGTGATTGGTCTGTTCATATTTTCTGTTTCTTCCTGGTTCAGTCTTGGAAGGTTATACCTTTCTAAGAATTTGTCCATTTCTTCCAGGTTGTCCATTTTATTGGCATAGAGTTGCTTGTAGTAGTCTCTTAGGATGCTTTGTATTTCTGCGGTGTCTGTTGTAACTTCTCCTTTTCCATTTTTAATTTTATTGATTTGAGTCCTCTCCCTCTTTTTCCTGATGAATCTGGCTAATGGTTTATCAATTTTGCCTATCTTCTCAAAGAGCCAGCTTTTAGTTTTATTGATCTTTGCTATTGTTTTCTTTGTTTCCATTACATTTATTTCTGCTCTGATCTTTATGATTTCTTTCCTTCTGCTAACTTTGGGTTTTGTTTGCTCTTCTTTCTCTAGCTCCTTTAGGTGAAAGGTTAGATTGTTTATTTGAGATTTTTCTTGTTTCTTGAGGTAGGCTTGTATAGGTATAAACATTCCTCTTAGAACTGCTTTTACTGCATCCCATAGGTTTCGGATTGTCGTGTTTTCATTGTCATTTGTCTCTAGGTATTTTTTGATTTCCTCTTTGATTTCTTCAGTGATCTCTCGGTTATTTAGTAACGTATTGTTTAGCCTCCATATGTTTGTGTTTTTTCCTTTTTTCCCCCTGTAATTTGTATCTAATCTCATAGCATTGTGGTCAGAAAAGATGTTTGATATGATTTCAATTTTCTTAAATTTACTGAGGCTTGATTTGTGACCTAAGATGTGATCTATCCTGGAGAATGTTCTGTGCGCACTTGAGAAGAAAGTGTACTCTGCTGTTTTTGGATGGAATGTCCTATAAATATCAATTAAATCTCTCTGGTGTATTGTGCCATTTAAAGCTTCTGTTTCCTTATTTATTTTCATTTTGGATGATCTGTCCATTGGTGTAAGTGAGGTGTTAAAGTCCCCCACTATGACTGTGTTACTGTCGATTTCCTCTTTTGAAGCTATTAGCAGTTGCCTTACGTATTGAGGTGCTCCTATGTTGGGTGCATATATATTTATAATTGTTATACCTTCTGCTTGGAATGATCCCTTGATCATTATGTAGTGTCCTTCCTTGTCTCTTGTAACATTCTTTATTTTAAAGTCTATTTTATCTGATATGAGTATTGCTACTCCAGCTTTCTTTTGATTTCCATTTGCATGGAATATCTTTTTCCATCCCCTCACTTTCAGTCTGTATATGTCCCTAGGTCTGAAGTGGGTCTCTTGTAGACAGCATATATATGGGTCTTGTTTTTGTATCCATTCAGCAAGCCTGTGTCTTTTGGTTGGAGCATTTAATCCATTCACATTTAACGTAATTATCGATATGTATGTTCCTATGACCATTTTCTTAATTGTCTTGAGTTTGTTTTTGTAGGTCCTTTTCTTCTATTGTGTTTCCCACTTAGAGAAGTTCCTTTAGCATTTGTTGTAGAGCTGGTTTGGTGGTGCTGAATTCTCTTAGCTTTTGCTTGTCTGTAAAGCTTTTGATTTCTCCATCGAATCTGAATGAGATCCTTGCCGGGTACAGTAATCTTGGTTGTAGGTTCTTCCCTTTCTTCACTTTAAGTATATCATGCCACTCCCTTCTGGCTTGTAGAGTTTCTGCTGAGAAATCAGCTGTTAACCTTAAGGGAGTTCCCTTGTATGTTGTCATTTTTCCCTTGCTGCTTTCACTAATTTTTCTTTGTCTTTAATTTTTGCCAGTCTGATTACTATTTGTCTCCGCGTGTTTCTCCTTAGGTTTATTCTGTATGGGACTCGCTGCACTTCCTGGCCTTGGGTGGCTATTTTCTTTCCCATGTTAGGGAAGTTTTCAACTATAATCTCTTCAAATATTTTCTCTGGTCCTTTGTCTCTCTCTTCCCCTTCTGGGACTCCTATAATGCGAATGTTGTTGTGCTTAATGTTGCCCCAGAGATCTCTTAGGCTGTCTTCATTTCTTTTCATTCTTTTTTCTTTATTCTGTTCTGCAGCAGTGAATTCCACCATTCTGTCTTCCAGGTCACTTATCCGTTCTTCTGCCTCAGTTATTCTGATATTGATTCCTTCTAGTGTAATTTTCATTTCCGTTATTGTATTGTTCATCTCTGTTTGTTTGTTCTTTAATTCTTCTAGATCTTTGTTAAACATTCCTTGCATCATCTCGATCTTTGCCTCCATTCTTTTTCCGAGGTCCTGGATCATCTTCACTATCTTTATTCTGAATTCTTTTTCTGGAAGGTTGCCAATCTCCACTTCATTTAGTTGTTTTTCTGGGGTTTTATCTTGTTCCTTCATCTGGTACATAGCCCTCTGCCTTTTCATCTTGTCTATCTTTCTGTGAATGTGGTTTTTGTTCCACAGGCTGCAGGGTTGTAGTTCTTCTTGCTTCTGCTGTCTGCCCTCTGGTGGATGAGGCTATTTAAGAGGCTTGTGCAAGTTTTCTGATGGGAGGGACTGGTGGTGGGTAGAGCTGGGTGTTGATCTGGTGGGCAGAGCTCAGTAAAACTTTAATCCGCTTGACTGTTGATGCATGGGGCTGGGTCCCCTCCCTGTTGGTTGTTTGGCCTGAGGCAACCCAACACTGGAAACTACCTGGGCTCTTTGGTGGGGCTAATGACAGACTCTGGGAGGGCTCACGCCAAGGAGTACTTCCCAGAACTTCTGCTGTCAGTGTCCTTGTCCCACGGTGAGCCACAGCCACCGCCCGCCTCTGCAGGAGACCCTCCAACACTAGCAGGTACGTCTGGTTCAGTCTCTATGGGGTCACTGCTCCTTCCCCTGGGTCCAGATGTGCACCCTACTTTGTGTATGCCCTCCAAGAGTGGAGTTTCTGCTTCCCCCAGTCCTGTTGAAGTCCTGCAATCAAATCCCACTAGGCTTCAAAGTCTGATTCTCTAGGAATTCCTCCTCCTGTTGCCGGACACCCAGGGGGGGAAGCCTGATGTGGGGCTCACAACCTTCGCTCCAGTGGGTGGACTTCTGTGGTATAAGTGTTCTCCAGTGTGAGTCACCCACCCAGCAGTTATGGGATTTGATTTTACTGTGATTGCGCCCCTCCTACCGTCTCATTGTGGCTTCTCCTTTGTCTTTGGATGTGGGGTATCTTTTTTGGTGAGTTCCAGTGTCTTCCTGTCGATGATTGTCCAGAAGCTAGTTGTGATTCTGGTGTTCTCACAAGAGGGAGTGAGAGCACGTCCTTCTACTCCACCATCTTGGTTTCTCTCTGGGTAACTGTTTTGATGACAGCCTACAGTGGAGGATTTTGTCTCATCAGGAAGTCAGGGAAGGCCTCCCTGGCATAGTATCTGAAGGATAAGTAGGAGGTATCCACATGGGGAACAGGAAATATGTGTTCAAGACAACATGGGAACAAACAAAAAGCTTTTGGTTGGTGGGGGCATGGCATATTTGAAAAACTAAAAGAAAGTGGTTGAAGGCACAGAGCCAAGAACAGGATGGTAAGGTAGAGGGAGGAAGGGCTTGCTGAATCTCCACTCTAGAATTTGTATGGAGTTTTGTCCTAATCCTAAAAGCAAGAGGCAACAGAAGACAGTTGCTATCTTTCAAGTTTTTGATTTGTTTCTATAGAAGACAGGTATGCACAAAGGCAATTCATTATATGATGGTAAGATCTGATCTTAAAAATAATTAGAAATAACCAAGGTAGCACATACCTCAAACCAAGACCTGAACCATCCACTTTGAACAGGAGCATTTTTAAATTGGTTTCTAAGATTGCACACAGTGGGGAACAAGTATTAGGGTCCAGTAAACATTATATCCCACTATACTTGGTTCCTCAGAAAACTATCAGACTTGATCATACATATGTATCTGCAATCACATTTGGACTTAACCCTGAATAGTTGAAAACTGGAGGCAAATATTTAACTATGCGTCTTGAGAAACTAAGCATGCTTGATCCTTGGGTCATTTTTTTAGTCTTTTCTAGCTAGAAGAATCAATACAATTTGATGGCATTGCAGGCCCTTTGGTGATGTGCTAATCTTAGGAATCCTGAATTCTACCATCTTATCACTGGGGTTTCTTTAGGAAAAAACCATGCCACGTGAGCTGCCGGACTGGTTGATTTGGCAGATGTAGAGGAGGTTGGCCACACTGAGCACTTAACCAGTCAAGACAAACCCATCCAGTTTGTCTTCAGGGCTCTTGGGTAGGAAATCCTGACTCCAATTTCCAGACAGTTGAGAATTACATTTTTGTGTTTACCTAAGCTATAGGGAGGCTGTTGAGAAGGTCTGCTAGAGTTTGTCAAGTGGAGTTCCCGCAGAGCTGAGACTTGCAAAGCACATACCATCTGGAAGAGAAAGTTTCTTTGGAAACCAGATAATGTAAACATGCCAATGGGGAGGGGCACGGGGAGTGGATCCAGTAGCTGGTCTGCGCAGCAGCCAGCTGGGGATGGAGGAAGCTGAGAGGTAAATGCTGATACAATGGTGGCTGGCCTGTGGGTCATCAGAACTCTTCATCATGACCCCCTGACCACTCTCCCTCCCCCTAACCACCATCATAGATCTCTGAAGAGAAGCCTCTAGACTGGACCACATAGAGAGGTCTCCAAACAGTAAGGCCCACTAGACAGATAACTCCCTTCTTACCCAGTGGGTGATTCCAGCCCACAGCCAGCAATCTCTTGTATCAATAACACAAAGCGGGACATACAAGAATCAACTGCATACCAGGAAAGCAGTAACAGGTTAAAGAAGATTATGTCAAAATATCTAACTGGTTTCACCCCATACTCTATAAGCATAATCACAAGAAAAGGAGATGGCCAAGCACTGAGCAGCTTTGATAGGATTTGGTAAGTTTCACAGAATAAAATGGAAATGCTCAAGCAAGAAAAAACGCTTTTGTGTCGTCTACCCCTTTATTTTTAAAAAGCAATTTCAAGCATTATTTTAAATTTGTTTTTAATTAGTTATTATTATTACTTAATTACTAATATTGACACAGCAATGACTGCTGGTAGCTCCTTTTGACAAATGGGGAAATAAAAGTTAAGAGAAAAATCTAGTGGTCATCCTTGGTCTACCTAAGGTCACAAAACTAGTTGTTAGGACTCTGTTAAACTAGATCCTGAGTCCCACACTAAGATGTTGTCTACTACAAAGAGCTATTTTTCTGTAACCCATTTAATTGTTAAGGCAACATAAATCGGATATTTTCTTTTTGCCATTAGAGTTTAAGCATATTTTTAAGAAGAAAAAGAAAAGTACCTCTTGCTTGTTTTTTTGTAAAGAATGTCTGAAAACTGACCAGTCTGAAATGGTATTGATTTAAAGAAATGCAATTTCATGAAAACCAGCCACAGGTGCTTGGACCTGTTTTCATTCACCCCCTCAGCAATCCACAGCTGAATTAGATTTCTCTGTGCCATCTCCTTAGTAAGCCCTATGATCTAACACTTGACAAAAATAGAAAGCAAGAGAAACAAAAGAACCAAAAGAATAGAAGAAGTCATGAATATTGCTGTGATTTTTTGAAAAATCCCATTTGCCAGGTTATTGGGGCATCATCTAATACTAGGGGAATGGGATTGTTTACTGGCTGTAATTGATTTTACTCAGCATAATTTCAAAATGTTCCCTGTAGCCATTCAGGGGTATTCATTCACTTATTCTTCCTGCCTTCCTTCTTTTTCTTGTCCTTTATTTTTTATTCTTAACTGCCTGCAATTCTTTCTTCCTTCCTTCTTTCCATTAGTCCTTCCTTTCTCTCTTCCATGCCAAGCAAGTAAACCAAAAAACTGAAGAGGCAAAGTTTCCAAAATCAAATTGGAAAAATCTTTGTTTTACCATAGATTTACTTTAAAATATATATATATAGCTAGATTTTAATAAATTAATCCTTTTTTTTTCTAATCCGTGTATAGTCTCATTTTACTTTGGCCAAAACTTGGGAGCAAGATCCATTCTTGGGGTAGAACCAGGGCTATTATGTTTAATTAATTTAGGTAGCTATACTTTCTCAGTCTTGTGAAATGCGTTAGCCATTTGGGAGCAACTGCATGCTGTAGGGCTGGGGTGCATTTAGTCTATAGCCGGCCCTGGAAAACCTGCTCCTGGCTCCCTTTAGCTCTGGCACAGAGCCTGGGCTGGGGACCTCTCGCCAGCTGATCTTCGTTTACACTAAACCTCTCCCTTATTGGATAAAGGGGCCTGCAGCGCCAGCTCTGGGGTTTGGCCCAAATGATTCTAATTGTTCCCTTATCCAATATTCAGAGATAGGGCTCAGCCATTAGGCCCTTGGAAAGCAGTATACAAATGCTGGCTTGATGGAGAAGGTTAGTAATAAGATACAGCTCTACTCTGTATGTCATACTTGAGGGACGCAAAAAAGATAACCATCCCTATTCTTGTTCTCACACATTTTATAGCTCGTACATGTTTATATTTCCTGCTTAAAATGTGCAAGGCAGAGCTGCAGCAATTCAAGACTCTGGAATTGATACAACATGACTCTCTGTATTTTACTTCAGGAACTAGTTAGCCTTGTTATCAAAAGGAGAAACCTTCTGCTTCTGACTACAGGCTACTCAGTTAAAATTAGGAAATGGATCACAATTGATTGATACTGCAACCTTAGCACCACTACGCATTAAAACTTTACCACCACCCCTCCCGCCCCCCAATAAAAACCCTACACCTTGCAACAGAAAGACTGGTGTGTATGAAATTAAAGCAGTAGGAGAGTTAGATCAGCCACAGGGTTATTCTTAATAGAAGATGATTCGAGAGTTTCTTTTAAAATGGAGTTGGTGCCTTAACGATAACTTGCTAACATCCCCCGTTTATCACTAAATGATGGTAGAGATTTAATCCTCAACAAAGAGGAGCTGAAACAGAGCAGAAATCAAAGACGGAGAAACAAATGACCTTTTCTTCTTTTGAACTGCTTGTTCTGTTTTATGTACAAAAGATGAGTGCCAGGTTCAGAAGTAAGCATTCCAGACTCTAGCGACACAACTGTGGTAATGAAAAGTGTGTGTGTGTGTGTGCGTGCACACGCACGTGCGTGCTGGGAGGTTCTCAAATGTTTCCAGCATATGTTTTCTTTGACAGATTAAAATAATAAGAGAAAGTTGTGACATGAAAAAATACATCATTCTGCAAAATGTTGACATGACTTTTCCTATAGATCTTTTTTTTCTCTTGTGGTAGGTGGTGTAAGTTATACAACTCTTAAAAAGTGCAAGGAAGCCTATGAATAACTTCTTTCAAATCTTTACGTCAGGGGAGCGACTTTTCAAAAGTGATTCTGAAGCCCAGGATTTTCTGCTCCCCACACCTAAACCCCAAACCACTTGTGAAAATTCAGCTTTTCAAACAAAGCCCAGCCCTATGGTTTCCAGCTGCCTATTTCTTGCCAAATGTCCTGACATTCATGTAGTCAATCTGTAAATCAAAAGAGAAAGGAGAGGAAGATGCAAAAGGAGTGGAGAACTTAAAAATAAAATTCCTAAATATCTATTTATTCTAAAAGTGGGTATGTGTGCATATCAAGCTAATTCTCTGTAATTATCAGGGTTGTCCTGTTTCACATCTAAGTATTAAACTACCCATCTATTCTCCTGACACACGCACACACCAAACAATATACACATGAATATGTACACACACAATGCACACAAATACATAACACACATGCACAACACACATATGTATAACACACACATACACAATGTGTTTGAAGACACATATCCTTCAAAAAACTGAAATCTTTTCTTTTCCTCTGGCTTCACAGCATTTCTATTAACTGCTACCTAACTTGAGGCTTCGGGGAGTACACATGGGAGCACAGTGACCTGAATCCCTTGGGCAGCCTCCACCTCCATCATCCCAGCTGGGGGTGTGGTCACCTTATTCCAGTATCTATAGTCAAGCTTTCAAAATTAGATGCTCTATATGCAGTAAAGCATTGGTCCCATCTCTCAAGGACAGAGAGAGAGCTGGTGACATTTTTCTTTCTGCCGCAGGTTAGTTAGGCTACAAGTGATGCTAATTGGCACCGTTACAAGCTATGACATTTGTGAACTGCTGCCAAAGGGCAAGAGACAGATGTCTAACTGCCTTTTGTTCCTTGTGTAACATCAAACGGATGCCAAAGGAATCCTCTCCATTCTGACCCTGACAACTCCAGGCCAGCTTAGATGATGGATTTAACCACCTCCCCACTCCCTATCCCACATTTTGAAGGCAGTACTTTGAATCTGTTCAAACGTTGTGTGGGAAAAAAAAAAAATCACTTAAAGTGGAGGGGTGCTGGAGGAAGAGGGGAGAGATGCACACTTTGGAACGTAATTTTGTGCATAGGATTCTGAACTCCCATGTCCTCTGAGCTTTAGGCACCCCAGTCCAGCATTTCCCAAAGGCCATGAAGAGTAATTGATAGCAGCACATTTTAAACTCTAGGGGAAAGCACATGGCGTCCACATATTCACTCCATTCTAAAGAGAAGGAGGTCACCGTGGTAAGGGTGAAGCTTCTATTATAGCACAGGGAACTCCACTCAGTGCTCTGTGGTGACCTAAATGGGATGGAAATCCAAAAAAGATGGGATATATGTATACGTATAGCAGATTCACCTTGCTGTACAGTAGAAACTAACACAACATTGTAAAGCAACTATACTGCAATAAAAATTAATTTAAAAAAAAAAGAAGTAAATAGCGCTATAAGCGGAACTTGTCTGATAACCTCTCTGCTCTTGACTTTTCTGGTTCTTTCTTGCTGTTTTTGAACTTCTTCTGTTTGGTTTGTGCTTTTGTAACTGCTGTTGACTCTAGTCTTTGCCCCTTTCCTGGTGGCAGAAGATGGGGACAGAGCAGCCTGCTGTTTGCGATGGTTCCCACCCTGTCAACCTTGAAAAGAACAACCTAACAAGGGAATGAGACCTGGAATGGGGTGTTTATCTCAACTCTCCCCTAGCCTGGGGGAGACAGGTCATCTTCTCTTTTCCATGTTTCCGGCTTGCTTCTTCCTCTCACATTTAGAATGGGAACATCAAGAGTAGAGTCTAGAAAAGAGCTGGCCTCAACTCCAGCCCCTAATCCTCAGGAATGCTGAGGATCACAAAGGTTTACCAGTTCTCCAGAATGGAGACAGAATAGGGATTTGGAACCAATGCCATAAAGAGGGTTTCTTTTTCTGTATGCCCCTATGTTTATATCCCAATAACCCAGTGCACTGATCGGTGATGAGAAATCATTCAAGGATGTGGAATCCTCTTAGAGTCCTCACAAAGACCTGACACGAAGAGCAGCCATAGGTCCCTAAGGGAGAGGATGCTGGTGTCCTATCATGGCTGAAACTCTATGTGGCAGCCTAGAATGAGTTTAAACTGATTCATGGAGATAATAAACAGTTTTATGAGCCAACCAGATGATGGAATTGTGGAATCCACTAATGGTGATTATCCTAACTGAATCTAACTGCTTCACATTCACACTGAGTGACTGATGCTCCATTGATCCTTCCTATCGCCAAAATAGTCACCTACCGCACGACAACCAATTCTGTCCATATTTGTAAATACAGTATCTTTAACTTTAGTTACATGTCTATATATGTTTCTTCTATCTGAGAACATAAATCATGTGTTTCTCACCTCTATACCAGCCACAGTGTCATGAATAGAGTAAGTGAGCAAAAATTATTTATAGAAAAAAGGACATAGCAATTCAAGGGCACAAATAAAGAGGATGCTGACCTTTTTGGCCACATCTACCCATGGAGGTTGTAATTACTTCTAGAAAGTTCACTTTAGGCATAAGAGATAACACTCTAGTAGTTTAGGGTTTGAACAGTGTCTAGGGTCTGGAAAAGAGACTAAAAATTAAGACTTCTTCTACTTTTGTCTTTTTCAATGTCTCCTCTTTTAGGTCCTTCCAACCTGAATGATCTTCTATCCCAGCATTTTACTAGAGCAGACAATGCAATTATCAGGCCAGTTAATAATTCAATGATTATGATAGTACTATTAATTGTAGCTTTAGTGTTACAACACTAATACCACATTTGGCACTTACCATGTGTAAGGCACTTTACCTATAGTAATGTATTTAATTCCCATGGCAAACCTATGGAAGACTGTATTTTTGCCCATTATTACAACCATTTTATAAATGAGGAAACTGGAAAAGAAAGGGTAGATGAATCACTCAAGGTCTCATAGCTAAGTAAGAAGAGCTGGGAGATCACAAAACTCAAAGTCAATGAAATAGACAGCGAGCATTCACCCATTTAACATTTATGGGTTCCCATATTGATTATGGACCTGAAAGTCCATGACAAAGTAAAGTAAGATTTTGCAGATGCCCTTAATTTGGACAGTGCTCACTGTGAGGTTGACATAGATGTCACCCAGCTAGTGAGTAAACCCCGTCATCCACTCAGCAGTCATTTCTCAGCACACCTTTTTATTCTCGTTTTGATTTTTCCTGTATCACTGACTGTAGTAAACATTCTTGTTCTACTAAGAAAAAATGATCACTTAAAAAGAGAAAATCTTAGTGAGAGATGAAAAGATAGTTAACTGTGATATGAACATATACATGCAAAATACATGACTCTCAGTGGAAATATGAACCAAGAAAAGTCAGAACAAACACTAACATTTCCAAACTCTCAAATTTGGGATTTAGTGAAGTTTGTGAGAATTATTCTTTGTGACTATAAAGAGTTTATTGAACAACAGCCTCAGTAAGAAAAAGACTTTTTGTAAATCATCATGTAGCCTATGACACGTCCCCACAGTCTTTGCTCACATCTTCATCTATGTTAACATCCCTCATGGCAAACTTCTCTTCAGTGCACTTCCCCCCCTGAGTCTTAGACCTGTGCTGTCATCCTTCACGGGGCTTCAAAAGTAAGCTGTAAACAAACGCATATGCCAAGAGAGCCCCCCCTTTAAATTGTCTATTGTCTCTCCATTACTCATGACATTGACTCCTAAAATGCATTGCCCTTGACCCTATCAGTAAAAGAATGCATTGAACTCCCTCCACAAATTATATACCTGTGTTATTGTACTTGTATAACATACACATACATATAAAGCTTTACCAAAAATCAAAACCAAAATTTTTTAAAAAACAGGGGATTAAGAGATATAAACTACTATGTATGAAATAAATAAGCTACAAGGATATATTGTACAGCACAGGGAATACAGCCAATATTTTATAATAACTATAAATGGAGTATAATCTATAAAAATTTTGAGTCGCTATATTGTACACTTTAAACATATAATATTGTAAATCAACTATACATCAATTAAAATAGAATACAAAAAATAACATAAAAATATACATATTAATATTTTCTTCTTGTGCCTCCATGGATCATTTTATGCACCTTCATGTGGAGACAGCTGACTCCTTAGCCTGGCATGTTCCAGCCCCCTGGTCATTCTGCCACCTCACCTCTTGTCCCACTTTTATGCTATAATAAAACCAAACTGTTTGCAACTCCCCACACACACCTTTGTTTCTTGTCTCTGTGCCTTTGTTCAAGATGTTCCTTCCTCTTATCATTTTCTCTTCATTCTACATTTCGCTTTAACCTTTTGGAGTGTATTAGCCAACCTATATTCCGTAAATTATTAAGTGACAATTGCACCTCCAGGCTGGGCAAGGAAAACTCTAAGCTTCCGTAGCACTTCTGTCACTTTCCTTTACTACACTATATTCTCAACAACTGTTCTGTGTCTTGTCCCTGCTGGTTCATGAGCTCCTTGAAGGCAGAAATTGTGTCTATTTCATCTACATATCATCAGTGCCGGGATAGCACTGAACAAAGAATAGGCACTTACTGCATGTTTCTGGGTGGGGTGGGAGGAATGAATGGGTGGATGGTTGAAAGAATATTCATTCACTGAATGAATGAATGGCACCATGAAAGGAAACACAATATGGTAAGGTAAAGGAGACATAGCATGAATCTGGAGCAAGACTGCCTGAGTTCTAAATCCTGCTCTACCACGTTCTTGCTGTGTAATCTTGGCCAGGTGATTTAATCTCTCCAAGCCTCAGTTGCCTTATCTGTAAAATAGGGGTCATATAACAATACCTAGTTCACAGGATTGCTTTCAGGATTAAAGGAGCTAACATACGAAGACTTCTCAGCACAAAGTACCACCTTAATAAAATTCAGTGATTCTCTGTCAATCAATGTGAAAGCTCTTCCCTTGCTATTACGTTAGAGAGAAATTCAAGTTTGGTGTTTATCTGAGGAATTAGTTCCTGTTTTGACAAGGTGCTCTCATTGCAAGACAGGTATGGATTTTGACAACAGATATTTTAAATGATACACCTATGAGTTAATAAATAATAATGATGAAGTTACCTTCAACTTACCTCAGGAGTGTGCTGAGAGGATTAAGTGAATAATAACATGATCCTAAGAGCTCAGAAGTATGGGACAATCCAGTGTGAATCATACAAGAAATGTCGAGGGGGAGGAGCAGGAGGAGGTGAGGTAGTATGGATCTAATGGCTTTAAAAAATGTTGACCAGGGGGCTTCCCTGGTGGCACAGTGGTTGAGAATCTGCCTGCCAATGCAGGGACACGGGTTCGAGCCCTGGTCTGGGAAGATCCCACATGCCGCGGAGCAACTAGGCCCGTGAGCCACAACTACTGAGCCTGCGCATCTGGAGCCTGTGCTCCGCAACAAGAGAGGCCGCGACAGTGAGAGGCCCGCGCACAGCGATGAAGAGTGGCCCCCGCTCGCCACAACTAGAGAAAGCCCTAGCACAGAAACGAAGACCCAACACAGCCAAAAATAAATAAATTAATTAATTTAAAAAAAAAAAGTTGACTAGAAAGGAATATTAGGCATTCTTTTGTAATTTGCATTATATGGGTTTGTGAACAGCAAATAACACTTCTGAAAGCCATGTCTACCATTATGGAGCATGTGCATGTGATTTCAAAATTAGCTCACCTGCTAAGTTACCTCTTAATCCAATGAAGTGTAACAAAACTGAAGGAGGGTGTACGAGGCATTAAACAGATGTTTCTTAGAAATAAAGACCTAACCATGCATTTAGCCCATCTTCAATCCCACTTATTCTATATTTACATGGTTTGCCTTATTAGTTCCAGCTTACTTTTAATAACTTAACAGAGCAGGTCTTAAGTTTTGAGAGACGTTTCCTTACGGGAGTCACGAGGTTTCTTCCCACCTATTTTATCCCTGATACAAACATTTTTTTAAAAGAGTGTTTTCATAATATTTGTCTTTCCCCTGCCGGATTTTTTTTTCTGTTTTTCTTTTTTAAAAAACTCAGACTGTTCCCTTGTAAGCTGAGTCAGTGAGCTTTCCTGAGTTTTCAGAGAAAATGATTAGCCGTACAGAGAAAACTCCTCAATTCATTTCTTTGGACCACCTTCAACATATAGCTGACCACCCTAGAATCCCCGGAAATGCTCAGATAATTGGAGAAAAGTGACATGGCAGAATACATTATCATGACACAATGTCTAGACAGTGACTAAAACACAGAAACTGCAGGAAAATTCCACATACATCTCTGCAATGAATGAGGGGTCTGGGGCTCTGTAATGACACAGTGACCCTCTTGCCTCGGGGTCATGAGCTGTAATTTCATACAATGTAGGAGGTAACCATACACCATTCTAGTGTAGTGGCTGTTCTGTGGTTCAGGTAAAAGGCACGCATGGTCCAAGTCAAATCCTTGGTAAGCAATTTCCATCCCAAGGACTCTACAGCCCCACCTAGAGGCAGGAGGGGCATCCGGTTTGGCATTCCCAGAAGAAATCCAGGGTCTTCCCTTACTTTGCATGTTCACCTCCTTCTTGCCCTCCTGACCCAGACAGGGCTAAAACATCCCAAGACAGGCAAAGTGGGTCTGTGATCAGAGCAGCAGGCCCTTTTGACCTCCAGCCAAATGTAGGCATTCAAGCCTCAGGCATGAGAAACGATAGCAAAGGTAGAGTTCACTTAAAAACAACAAAATAAGGCACAAACTTCCCTCCAGCTCAAAGACGATCACTTCTTTTGAGTCACTAAGATGCACTTTAAACATGATTACGTTGGAGAAAGTGGAGAGGAAAGCATCCAAGAGTAAGAGGTTCTTGAACCGGAAAAAGCTAGTTCTAAGGATGAACTTTGGAGTCAAATTCTGGGTATATTTGGAAAAATTAACTACTTTAAGCCTGATTACACCAACTTTTGTAAAAATAAAACACATAGAATACACATAAAATACACATAAAATACACATAAAATAAAGTACATAGTGAATCAAAGCAAATTCTCAATAGAAACTATTATAATCATTAGTAGTACTAAGACTAAGGAGTATTTACGTAAGAAAAGGGGAGGAACAGTGAAATGAGGAGAGGTAGGGTGAATGCAGGCACCATACAATGTCTGACAATTACTAGGATCCTCCCTGGATTCTGGGAATAAGAAAAAGAAGGGAGAAGACTTCAACCCTAGCTTTATAGCCCACCAAGGAGCCCTTGACAGGGACTTTAAGAACAATTATATTACTGGGTGTGTGGCGAGGTTTAGATGCTTTGGGGGTGAAAGTAATGTCCTTACACCAGGTTCCCATCTCAGCCTCCATCTCATCATCCAGTAGCTGTGTGACTGTGGAAGAGTTACTTTCCCTCTGTGAGAGTCAACGGGGATGCAGAAAGGGCTAGTTCCTTCCCTCCTTAGAAACAGAATCTCCCATTTGATTTAGGTAAGCACATTGTTGCCCTCAGTTACTTTCGTCAGCTTCTCTCCCAAGTAGGTATAGTATGTGTCTATATTCCAACCAATGAGACATAATCCAAAATGTTGTGGGAACCAGTATGAAACTTCTTAAAGGGAAGGAGGCATTGCCCTTTTCATTCCTTCCTCCATCTTCTTGCCTAGAAACAGAAGTGATGGCTGGACCCCTTGCAGTCACATTGGACATGAAGATGGTAGAGCAGATGACAGTAGAACCCCAATAACAGTCCTGAAATTCTTCTACATGAGAGAAACACAAATTTCTATCTTGTTTAAGACACTGCTACTGAGATTTTCTGTTACATGCAGCCAAATCTAAGTTACAACTAAGGCAGATATAAAAATGGTATGGATCCAATAAGGTTTTTGCAGTGATTTAACAGGCTAAGCCAGGTAAGTGGCTACCATAGGTATGCTTTCATATATTCATAAATCTATTCATTCATTAAATATGTATCACATCTACTCTGTTCCAAACCATCTGCTTGGCACTGAAAACACAATGGTGAATAAGACTGTAAGGTCTGGGCCATTAAGAGATCATATTCCAGGGAAGAGACGGATGATAAACATACAAAGAAATAAGTCAATCTAACAGAGAATGATACCTCACAGAAGAAAATTAATGGAGTTATGGTGTAGAAAGTAATGGAATGAGGGAAAGTGCTTTACCTTGGTCTAAGATAGTCTCTTTGAGGAAGTGACATTTCGACTGACATCGGAATGAGAAGAAGCGAGTCGCTACGGATTTGGAGGAATCACTATCCAGGTGGAGGAAACAGTACATTGAAGGGCATTGAAGCAGGATGGCACTTAGTATGGGATCAAAGAAGGCTTCCTGGCTGCAGCTTGGAGAACAAGGTTGAGGGTAGGAGTGGAGATTGAGGTGGGCACAGGCCAGATCATATAAGACCCTGAACAATTAGTAGAAGAGGTGCTCATTAATATACATCATGGGAGTAGGAACTGTAAAATCCTGGTCACTCCCAAATCCATGATTTGTATAAACAAGCACCATCAAATGTTTCTGTACTTATTTCTCACAATGTTGAGAATCGTCTTCTCCAGTTAAAACTAGGTGGATAAATATCCCAACAAGATGTGCAGTTGGTGGCAAAGTGTTGTGAGTTTATATAGATCCACACATGGCTGGATCCAGTGAGGAGGACCCCAGCCTTCAAGATCCAGCTGTTGACGACGTCTGAGGCAGTGAGTTGGAAGGCAAGTCATGTCTTGTACAGTGAGCCCAAACAGTATGTCACATACTTGCATGTGTGTATGGGGAAGGGTACAATGTGCTTCAGAGAGGAAAGTGGAGGCTAAACAGAGCAAACACACACACATACACAGGATAGGATGGAGATACTACAGAGTCCAGCAACTGCTCTGGGGAGAAATGTTCTGGCACAGGGAGGATTATTGGTATCTTGTTTTGTTTTCCTGCTTTGTTTTGGGGTGTGTGAGTGTGTGTGTGTGTGGCAGGTACACAGGCACATGATTCCCTCCTTCCCTCTCTATTTTAGTCTAACCACAAATCAGAGAGAAAAACAACTTAATGATGTGAAATTTTGCTTTACTGCAGGGGAAACGGGCACGGATATCCCTTACCTGGGAAAATTGATACTGTACCATTAAATGAACACTCACAGAAGGTTGAATCTGCAAACCACCTAATAGGCAAAGTTAAAGAAGAGTGAGAATGGGAAATGGTTGCTGGGATCGATTCCAGACCCACTTGCTTTATGATGCTTGTAATTGTTTGTTCAAGGGTTCCTGTATGGATTGTTTTTCCATGATACTATCTATCCTTCCTGAGATAAAGGAGGACAGAATGCTGAACTATCGCCATGGTCCCCTCCATTGTTCAGAAATGAGCTGCACTGATTTCAAAGCTTCTATTATTTTGCGGCTCCAGTGATCACCAGACATGGAATCTTTTGTGAGCCTGGGGGAGGTTGACTTTTCTTATGCTCTTCTTTCTTGTCTCCCCACAAATACTCAGCAGACGGGAAAGAAAATAGGCTTTCCAAAGTTGCCTCTGGATTCTTAGGGTTTCTTATGCCCTAATGGCAGCTTGCAGCCAAGCCACCTTCGGGCCACTTAGAAAAGGAGGAGATTTTGAAAGATACAGACTTAGATAAAGATATAGATATGTTTTTATCCATTAGTGCAAGTCCTACTGTTTACTGGTTCACAATGATTTTTTTAAACAATTTTTAAAAAAAGGATTCTAATAAAGAAAGACATTTTCATTTGGCAATGGCTGGGGCTATCTTTGGTTAGGAGACAAAACAAGTCTCTTTAGTAGTGTAATAAAACTGAAATATTATGTATTTTTTCCTCTATCCAGGCTGATAATTTACTCACTGGAATTAACTCCAAAGTAAATCTGTCTCTTGGGAAAAGGCAAAGAGGTGTTGAGGTTTGTCTGTCAGAAGGAAAAAGAAGACCCTATCAAAATGCACCGCTAGGGTCTTTATTTTTGTTTGTATATCTTCCCCTGAAGAATGGATCCCTTGTTGCATTATATATCAGACTCCATGGAGGGCAAAAAAAACTTGTCTTTCTGGGTGATGATGGAAGACACACAAACCGAGTGAAGACCATGGAAGCTCCAGAAACTCAGCAAGGCATATGCATTTCCAGAGGCATGGATGGCCCTCCCGTTCCTTACATTCCTTCTGTTAATCTGCTCAATTCATTCTCAGCTGACTTTGCTGCATCTATTGTTTTAACGCCAACACATTCTGCTCTATCTGCCTCGAAACAACACGAAAGCCCGAAGTGCTTCCATGCAAAAGTGGAGGAGAAGCAGCTGAATCCAAGAGAAGGAAAAATGAGAAAAAAAAAGTCAGAATGAGGCAAGGGTAGGCATGGTGATCCAGGGAGCTTGATTTGTAACCAGAGTCATAGAACTTTTGCTAAAATGGCAAAGGGCCCTCTGCAAGCGCCCACAATGAGCATCTCCAACAGATGATGTTATTCTTGATACACACGCTCTGGTTGGATTGCTGGTTTGTACGATAACATCAACATGTTCCAGGGAGACAGGTCACCCTGCCCAGTGGCCCCAAGGAAATGAGGCAAATCTGTAATGTGAGGTTAAGTGAAGTTTAAAGAAAATCTTCCAGTAAGTCCACGTTGGGGGAGGCCACGGGGTGGTGTTCTGGGCAGCAGGGGCCCTGCTTGTCCATCTCTACATCGTTGTGGGCCCAGCAGCACAGCCCAGCAGGGCCTTGACACGTGAGGCCCAGGAGCATCCTGGCAAGACCATCCTAAGGGGAGAGAATGCAGGCTCCCCAGCTCCACGGAAAGACAACAGGCCAGAGACTGACGGGAAGGGCAGTCCTGAGCACAGCACGACGTCTGTGCTTCCAGGGTCCCTTGAATGCATATCTAGGATGGGGGAAGGCTGCAAGAGGAGCGAGGGGCCCCGGAACTAGAAAGGCCGCTTAGCTCTGTTCTCCGTGTGGGCAGGGCTGCCTCGTAGTGTGTATAATGGCTGGTAGAGCAAAGGCTCTAGGAGCCTCTGGATTTGTTGTGGCAGCAGGACAGGTACACAGGGCGGGGGACGCTGCCAACCATCCTCTTGGGAGCAGAGAGGTCATCTAAGCATCCAGTCCGGCTGCCCTCCAACCTGCCCCAACTCTGTCTCTCTCTGCCGCGCATGTGTCTCACCATCTCTGGCTCACTCTCCATCTCTCCATCTGCCCTGCCTCTCTCTCTCACCATCCTCCTCCTCCTCCTCTGTATCTCCCTTTCACTTTCTCACTCAATATTTCTGTCTCTCATTGCATCTGTATCTGTCTCACTCTAGCTCTGTCTACCTCTCTCTCACCATTTCTCTTTTTCTTTCTCTGTCTCTCACTGTGTCTCTCTCTCGGTCTTGCTCTCTCTCTCTCACTATCTGTCTTTCCCACCCTCTTCCCTCTATCTCTCCAGCACCCTGGTGATGATGGGGAAGAACCTTGAGGTTCCACTGAACGAGCATGGATGAAGGGCACTACCCCTGGGGGACACACTGTTGGAGGAGGGGAGAATGGGCCATTCAGACACCCCACGCCTGGTTGGGGCAGGTGTCCTGCGAATGGGGAGGATATGCCCGTGAAGGCTCGGAACTGTGTCCGGCTCTCAGAGTGAGAATCTTTGTTGACAGCTCCATCAAGGTCAGAGTTTTCTGACACTGGGGCAGGGGCTGGGAGAGTAGAGAGTGGGGACACTGCGCAGTCTCAAGACACAGGTGACTTTAAATCTCAGAGAAAAGAACCTGATGGTGCATGTTCATCTAACCGCCTTCTAACAGAGCCTTGAAATTTTCTGGGATTAAGTGATACAAGTTGTGAGCCGCTCTGGTTATGAATTCTTCAATCTGTCCCAAACCCTCCCCACCATCTCATTTTCCTCAGAAATACTTTCTCTGCATATAATTCAAATCCCTATCAGATCTGGTCTTTATTGTATTTTTCATTATTCATTCAGCACCGCGTCAGCCCCTCTGCTGTGGGCGATTTCCTTTGAAGTCGAGGCTTCTCAGAATTAGCTCATTTGTATCAGTGCTCCAGCCACAGTGCCCAGGATCCATCTAGAAGGCAGCCAGTGATAAGGCCCAACCCCACCCTTATCACTGATGTCTCTCTTAAATTGCACATGTCTTTCACCGGTGCCTTTCAGAAAGCATTTGTCCGGGGCCTTTTAGGAAACAAAAATGACACATCCAAACCACTGAGCTCCTCAACCAGCTGTCTGCTCACATCCCGCTGACTTGAAGGTATTTCAACTTGGTCTCTGCTGGAGTTGAGAATTTCTAAGTCATCATCAAAATGTCCTTCTTGCTGGCCCGTAATTCATATGCTCTTACCAACTCTTGAACCATGAAAAGTTAACCACCCAGCCCCTTTGCCCCAGTCAGTGTGCTATTCTCTCCTGTGTAACTATCAGCTGTTAAGTAGAATTCTGATTTTGTAATGCTCTATCATATGAATTTAGCAGCACTGGGCCATGGTGGTTATTGCTTGTCAGCTGGGTTTGTCAAAAGAAGTATCCAGGAACTTAATTAAGTTCCTGGAGGCCCCTCAGCAAGTCAGTGCTCAAGACAAAGACAAGCCAGTGCCCGCAGCCCTGACCTGCACTACCCACCTCTACCGTGATTGTTGGCCTTATCTCATGACCTGGAATTCTTTTCTGATGTGTGCAGGAATCATGCCCTGTGACTTTCACCTTCTGTGAATGATTTTAGCTTTTAAAAAGTAGTTATTTCTTTCCCATTCCAAGCCCTTTTCTATTTGATATGGTTGGGTGAGTGGTGTACCCTGTTGGGTGTGTGGGGGAATTGGTTTCCATTTCTGTTGAGATATTTTTATTTCTCCCTCTCCTGGAAAGAACAGAGACACACAGAGGGTTGGCAAGAGGAAAGAAAGTAACGGAGCCTGAAGTTGCCATGTTTCCATGTGGAATGCATCTCCATTCCCCTTAAAAATCTGGGTTTCTTCATGCCAGAGCCAAATTCTTTGTGTTTATTTCATAGCCAGGTGGCATGGAAGAATACATGGCTCATTCCAAGGCAGCTCAGAGCACAGGCTTTAACTCAATCAACACAAACCTAATCACGAGTTTTCAGCCCACTGTGTGGCCTTTAACTAAATTTGGACATAATACACCCAACAGGGAAACAGCCAAAGTAAACCAAGACTTTAGGTAAACTTTCATTACTCATTAGGCAGAGGCAGAAAGACAAGCAATAGTCATTTTCTGCTTTAGAACTTAAAAAAAAATAATGAATGGATCTTCTGACGGATTTGAAGTTCAAAACTCCCAGAGCTTCAGCTCCCTAATCCTTCCTTCAATCGTGGAGGGATGGAGGCGGACACAGGAAGGTGCTGATCCCTAAAATGACCTGGGCCCCAGCGTCTCCAGTCTTTCCTTTAACGTTCTCCAGTGGTGTGAGCCCACATCAAGGCCCTATTTTCAGAAGTGCGGCAGCTGCTTGAACATTTTGAGATGAGCACCTTGAAAAAGTTAGATTCTCTCCTGAGGGTTGGGAAAGCCAGTCTGAGACATCCTACTGGCCAGGCCAGATGATGCTAAAAGTTTGCCACTGGGTCCCTGGGCTCTCCTGGTTCTTTAGAGTGAGGGTCTGAGGGCACGTCCTCCCACTGAATTGTATGGGAGCTGCAGTGTCAATCACCATAGAGCCAGTAAGAGTAAGTAGATCAATCCACTTCACATAAATTAAATTATTGATTTCACACTTACCCCTAATGAGGTAGGCACTATTCTATACCCTTTTTCACAGATGGAGAAACTGAAATGCAGAATTAAAACAATACAGCAAGTAAGTGGCGGCGCTAGGATTTCAATCAAAACTGGCTGCCTCTAGAGCCGTGAGTTAGAAAGGAAAGGAGCAGCTCCTTCCTGGGGAGTCAGAAGACATCTTCACACACTCCTGTTGAGCTTCCCTGTTTTTCACACCCAGCACACCTCTCACAGGACCCCCCAGCAGTGAATCTGCTTCCTGGAGCAGCCCCATTCCTTCCGGGCAGTTCTCCCTAGAAAACCCCTTCCATCTCTAATTTCCACTCAAGTTTCAGTCCTTAGCCTCGTATGTCTTCCATGTGACAGCTCAGTCCCTCCTGCTTGGCCCCTAGAGTCACACTCCTGCAGGCAAAACACCTCCAGTCTTTCACCTGAGCATCAGGTGACCCCAAGGTGTGTCTTCCCGCAGGCTGGTCACCGTCCCACTGATTTCTGGAAATGGCAGAGCTCTTAGCCCTGGCAACTGTTCTCCAGAGTCTGTTGACCATGGGAAGCTGGAGCACTTCCTGCCCTATTGCCCTCCCACTGTCTTATCTTTTATTTTAAATTAGGCCCCCAAATGCTGAAAGACTCAGCCCAATGATGCTCTTTGTCTTTTCAGAGTCTGCTTCTGAAAGATTTAGAAAAACAAAAAACTTTCTGAAAAATACACAAACAACATCAAAGGGGATCTGAAACGTGAAATCTGATCCATTAAGGCAATAATTTTCCCTTCAGTGTTGTGATGAGGAAAACAACAAAAAAAGCATGGATGAATACCATGGGATAAAGAACTGCTCTTCATCCACACTTGTGTATCCTGATTATCACTACAGTGGTGTTGGCTGATGTGGGCTTGCTTCAGTGATGCAGCTATTCTAGTAAGAAGTCAAGGCTGCACAAATTCTGATTCACCAATCATGTGTGCTTGTGTTCTTTTAAGTCAGTGACATCAGAGATCCTATATTTAGCTTGTATAAATTGCCCCAGCCCCTGGAGATTTCTTAAATTTTTAATAGAAAGCAGACTTACTGACATTTCTGCCCTTTGCATACTAGCTTTGTAGAGGGACCCATATTCAAATACTGACTCTGCCATTTACTAGCTTTGAGACCCTGTACAAGTTCCCCAATCTCACTGAGGCTCAATTTGTCTGGCATTTAGTAGATACTCAATAGAACTGTAGCTTTTTTGTTCCTTTGGTTGTTACCACTGTTTTCCTATTAGTCAAGGTTGGTTGTAGGCAATGGTAACCGAGAATTTCAAGCAGAATGGTATTCATTGCAGGAGATTAGTTCCTTGCACGATTCTTAGAAGGGGTGGTGGACTGGGAGACAGGGTCACAAAACTGTAGCTGCTGGAACCACAGGTCAGGGAGCTATTGCTGTTGCTGCCACCACTGCTTTCAAATGACCATGAGGCCGAGTCTAACAGCCACAGTCACCTCCAGACACTAATTTCTGTGCCCATCCTCACCAGTAGGAACAGTAGTTAAGATTATGGCCTCGGCCTCAGCTGCTTTCAAAGCTCATCCAGGTGTGTCTAATTGGCAGAACATAATTTGCACCCAGAACTCTAGCGCTTCAAAGAAGTCTGGAAAGCTGGTTTTTGACTCTCAAGTCCCTGTGGTGCATTAAATCTCAGAAAAAGGTGGGAATGAATGCTGAGGGCTAATTGACAAAACCTATCACATTACTCCTAGCTATCGTCTCTACCGTCTCTACCACCAATAGAGCACGTCCTTGGTACCACAATAACAGCCACAGGGACAGTTTGGTACAGAGTTTGTAGCAATTTTAACCCCTGTAAGTTAATTGATTAGGGTTTCTGGTACTGCAACCTATAACCATTTACAGAGATTTTCCTTGTTGAACACTAACTGGACCACATGGGATCAGATATACAACCTTTTCTGGTTAACATCCTAATTCAAACAATAGAGTTTATCAGTCCTGAGTAGAGAGTCACTTTCAGAACTGCAGCAAACACAAGGGATCAGATGAGAGAAGTTTTATGAATACTAAAGATTTTCTGGTTAAATAAATTGTTTGGTACTCAAGTAACAATTCAAACAGGAAATCGACTCTTACATCTGTTCTTTATGGTAAGCGTATGGAATCGCACCCTAGGACCTTACAGTAAAACATTATGTCAAATGGGTAGATCACAGAACAGAACCACAAGTCATTCAAACTGCTGTTTTATCTTCTCTAAGTGTCCAAGGAACTAGGAAACACACGAATGACATTTTACATGTCTGCTGATCCTTTGGTCTCTCTGCTCGTTGATTGGCCCCCCAAAAAAACCCATCAGTGATAGGCAACCAGAGAAGAATAAAACACAGTAGACATTAAGTTGGAGAAAGATGAAGAGTATATGACCACGGTACAGAGAAACTGCAGAGGCATGAGCAGATGAAGTGAATCCTTTGAGTTTCGTGAAAAGGAGCAATATTATTGAATTCTGACCCACTGGACAGGTGAAAGAAGTTAAACTCTTTTTTACAATAGAGTCATGCTAAACCATTTACAGAGTAAATACCTCTACACTGTTTGTAGGTAGACAAGCATCTAATTGTATTTTGCGACACAAAGTAATAAGAAGTAAACATTCATCTATAATACTATTAACTTAGTTATGGTAATAGATTCAGTGTAAATCCAGAAAATTATGGGCTGATAATATTAGCTTGTTCAATTTTAAAATAACATGTTGACTGTTAATAGCAATGTAGTCTTAGTAATAACCAGATCATGACAGAGGAATGGTAAATACACGTGAGGTAATCCAAAAGAATTCAAGGGATGCTGCTACAATGACTAATGAGACTTCTCATGGATAAAACAGCTCTACTTTACTAAAAATGAATTAATCAAAATACTTGTTGTCTGTTAATACTTCCCCTTAAGATAAAAGCCAAGTCAAATATAAAGATTGCACTTTGGAATCTTGAATGGCATTTTCTAGTTCTGGGGATAAACTTGTTACTCCCCTCACCCCTCCTTGTCACACTTAATGAGAATTCAAGAGCAATGCTTATCTGGAATCATTATTTACATCTCCACTGGAAAATGGCCTTTTTTTTTTTTTTTTTAACTTATGCTATTTACCTTAATGTCCAGTTTTGAGAATATGGCAAATCGAGGTAAATAGTGACTCTTGTAGTTGCTGTCTCATTTTTCTGCTTTAAGTGTTATTTTGAAATCAAAGAAACTAGTCACCTTTATTTCAACATTCATACTTCTCCAAAAGGGAGAAGGAGATCAAATTATATGACAGTAATGTCCACAAAAATCATCAGCGATATATGAGTGAGAAACCACAGAGTAAATTGAAAGTAAGATTAATGGTTAAGTCATTTTTGTATTCAAAACCTGTAACTCATTTAAACAATGAGAGACAAAGTTGTAGGGCTTCTTTAGGTAGGTAGGTAGGTAGGTAGGTAGGTATGGATATGGGGAAATAGATGAAAGGAAGGAAGGATGGAAGGAAGACAAGAAGGATAAATAATTGTGCTGGTTTATGTTGGACCATTACTAAGACAATCCACATTCACAGATGCTAGTTACACCCATGAAAACCCAAGTTATTAAGGCAACATAGAAAACCCTTCACAAATGAGCTCTTTCCTACAATCCACAGTCTGCATGCTTCCCTTAGTCTTTAAAGTTTCAGAAATACCAATCACTTGTTATTGCGTATCGTGAAAACGCCTCTGTAAAATATTCCCTGGTCCCCTTCTCTTCTTCTGTAAGTTTCTCTCTGCTTTGGACCAATTTCTGATTTTGTGTATACCACACTGTTTTGTATTTAACTGAGCTGTAATCGCATTTAACTTATTTGTCCATCTAACTGGGCCCTCACCACTAAAGTGAGTTCCACAAGAGAGGCGATATATTTTCTAATTTCTGTTTGTATTACCAGAGCATAGCATAAGGTTTCACACAGAGTATGTGCTCAGTCAACATTTAAAATAAACTGAAATGACACACTCATTTACTTATTTTTTGACCTTTTTAATAGACTTGACTACTGGAGTCTTCAGAATAGTCCAGGCTCTTAAAAATCCCCATGCCCAGATCACACCCCAGACCAATGAAATCGAAATGTCTAAGGGAGAGAGCTGGATGTCAGTATTTTTAAAAGATTCCCAGGTGATTCCAATGTACAGCAAAGTTTGGTAACCAGTGCCTTGGAGCCATTTTCCAGCTCCTCTTGGTGCTTTATTTCAAAAGAGTGAATGGGACATTTCCTTGACCAAATCTTACCCCTCCAAATATGCTTCAAATGGGGAATACGTTAAGTGCAATGGGGCAAGGTAGAGAAATTTAAGAGTTTCCCCACCCTCCAACTTCTATCAAAGGCCCTAAGCCCAGGTTCTGGACAATGTCCTTCTCTATTCTCTCACGAGGGCTCTTAGAATCTGTCTCTGGGAGTTAGAACAAGATTGGAAGGATGTTTTGGATGAAAAATCATGTTTACTAGATGAAAAAAATCATTTTATAATCATTTGATAACATACTTGATTTTATTAAAGAAAGAATTAATGACACTGAATTCTGGTCTTAAGGCTTAATTCTTATCCTAGTATCAATAGCTGAACACACACTCATATTCATTAATCCACTGGAATATGCAGATGGGCATTTTTTACTGAAATGTCTCCTAAGAATGTATCATGGAGCTGAAAGGCACTGCGACATCCCTCTGTCAGTACTTGGCAGTATCTCTCTTCCCTCTTGTACGTGAACGAAGTTGTCTTTGCAAAGTATGCCCCTCCCATTTGGTTAGTTTGGGACCCTTAAAACAGTGAATCAGAGTTTGGGCCTAAATACAGTTTTACTCAACAAACTAATTTTTAGTTATATACACAGAAAGGCAGATCTTCCTATAGATATCCTTTTATGTGGGATTTGTAGCCATAGCCATAATGATCTGCTGAGCAGATGCCCCTGTGTTCCAAAGATGAAGCTCACTCTGGATAAACTTGAAATTCTGTTGGACATGACTATTTTGTGTCCCCTCTTTAGACTCCCTGCCCCAGTTTGTATCCTTCAATTCAGTTGGCAGTTTCAATCCAAGCCTGAGAAAAAAATCTCTCTCTGCACATAGCATCCTGCCCTTGAGGGTAATCCACAAAGAGTTGGAAAAAGACCACTCTCTCCCTTGCATTTCGTGCATGGCCAAAGAGCAGCTACATTTGCTGTTGATGCTTTTCTTGAACATTAAGCTCACTTGCAGAATTTATTCTTTATTCCCCATTAGGGGAGTTATGCAACTTGAATCCTTAATGGACTTAATCAGCAGGGTAACATGACATTTCCCCACTCTGGGCTAAGTACAAAGCAGAGTACAAAAAACATATTAGAGACATCTCTGCCCTTGAGGCTTTCATCATTTAGTTGTAGAGATGAGAGGTTCACAAAAACTACTAAAATGTATGACATGTCTACTAAAAGGACTATTCAAGTCAGGGCTCATTTGTTTGTAAGGAAGAGATACATGCTCAGAGTTGCTCAAGTTTCAATGCACAACTTCTCTGCAGAAAGTCCAAGGGAAGTTAAACCAACAGCTTTCAGGTAGGGCACATGAAGACAGCAGAGAAGTCTTGTCTCATCTCTTGCTATATCATCTTGCCTGCTTCATTTATCCTCTCTTGCCTAGTTTCCTCTACATCTGTGTTCTGAGGATCACTGTATGTCACATCTTTTTACTAGGTAACTTATATAGGCTAACCCAGTTAATTTCACATTCAAAAATATCTTAAAGGCGGTAGATATTGTTATCTCCTCTATCACTGTCATCGTCATCATCCCCATCACTATGAGCTGGCTACTGCACCAAGTGGTTTCCCTGTGTTATCTAGCGTTACTACAGCCCTGGAAAGAAGGAGAAGGAAAATAAAAAGGTGGGGGCAATAAAGTTTTACAGAAGAAGAGTAGGTATTTTGACTTTGCCCATATTACAAAATCACTTCGAAGCATTCATTCCAGCAGGGTCACACATAGAGATGGTTCCTTTGCTTTTACAATTTGAGGAGCTATCTTCCACTACATCTGTATCCACAGGTACAGGTCATTTTCTCTTTGCCTTCCTGACAGCTGATCCCAAATTTACTCAAGTCTCCTGCTTAGCAATTAAACATACTGGAGGAAGTTGAACTAAATCTGAAGGTCTCTGAAACATCCAAATTCAAAAGTTTTCACCTGAAAGTTTTTTTTTTTTTTTAAAAACATTTAGTTGTAGTGTGATGGACGTTGAGATTATTGGTCCTCCATGGGAACTGATACAACAAAAGAGAGTGAATGTCATTTGGCTTTAAGATGTGGGAAAGACCACCAATAAGATGTCAGGAGAGGTCCATTTGAATCATTTCTCTCAAAGTTTCAGGAGAGTTTTGAGAGAGAGAGAGTCCACAAGTAAGGAATAAGGAAAGACCTCAGTGGAATAATCAGATAGGTCATCTTCCATAGTCTGTCGGGAAAGCATGAAGAGTTACCTAAGCAGAGAATGATGGAGCGAGAGAGAATTAGATAAGGCCTGGGTCAATCTGTATCAAAACAATCCCTTCAGAGCAGCTAAGATGGCTAAAATTAATAAGACCTGATACTACCAGTTGATGTGGAATGACTAAAATTTTCATACATTGTTGGTGAGAGTGTAAATTTGGACAAAGAGTATGGAAAACTGTTAACGCTGACATAAGCATACACTATGACAGAGCAATTCTACCGATAGGGATGTACTCAACAGAAATATGAACATGTTTCACATAAAGACATAGACAAGAACGTTCATACTGGTATTATTCACTCTAGCTCAAACCAGAAATTACCCAAACATCCTTTAATAGTAGAACGGACAATTAAATTGTGGAATAATCACACAGCGTGATCCTACGCTGCAATGAAAAAGAATGAACTCCAGCTACACGGTAACAACATGGATGAACCTCACAAACATAATGTTAAGCCAAAGAAGCCAGACACGAAAGAGTCTATAGTATATGATTCCATTATATAAAGTCCAAAAAAGGTAAATGTAATCCACTGACTGTGTGAGATGCCTTTGCTGGAGACGCCACGTGTCAGGCTCTTGTGGACAGTTCAGCTGAGCTCAGACTTCCAGGCATCCTCATCAAGGTGCCACACATGTGAGTGAAGCTATCCTGCTCTTTCTAGACCAGAACATGTGCCAGCTGAACACCACTGCGTGTCCTCTGTCGGTGTCTTCTGTAGTAGAAGACTTGCCCAGCCAAACCTGTCCAAGCTCCTGATCACCAAAATTGTGAGCTATAATAAAATGGTTGTTGTTTTAAACTACTAAATCTTGAGCAGTTTATTTTACCACGATGTGTGATGGGAACACCTCTCAATCCACCAGGGTTGAAAACTCCTTGTTTTCTCATTCTTGCTCTTTTCCAGCCACACTCCAATAGAGACAAGGTGCTTTGATTAAGAACAGGGGTGTTAGAGCCAGACATCCTGGGTTCCAAGTCCCACTCAACAGATTACTAGCCATATGGCCTTGGGCTAGTTACTCAACCACTCTAAGTTTCAGTTTGCTCATATACAAAATGGGGATAAAAGCTAATCTATTATTGTTTATTTGGTTGATATGTGGCTTAAATGCATATGTAAACAAAGGTCCAGTATCTTAAGGACTAGGAAACTGATGAATGTCATTTTCTGATAAGTGCTTTGTACGTTGAAAGTACAAAATACGCAAACCCCATTAATCAATCATCCTTATAGGTTATACCCCTACCATCTCCCTCCTGCATATATCCTTCTGTCCAAGGCTGCTACCATTGTCCAGTTAAGTTACTCAGGATTTCTCATAAGCCTCTGCAATGACCTTCAAACACACCTTTCCACCTTTGTCCCTCTCCTCGGATCATACATCTCCACAGGGTTGCCAATCTAATCTTCCTAAAACAAAAATTTAAACTCAGCATTTAAGGCTGATCTGTAGCATTTGTTGCCTGATCTTTTCTATTAGCTCTTCTCTGCTCGTACCATGGTTTTCCATCTAAAAGGATGATTTGCTGTTTCCCTGAACATGATCAAAATCACTGTACATGCCATTCTGTCTGCCCCAAATGCCTTTTCACTGATCTCTACTTATTAGAATTCTATCTATCCTTAAAGAACATTTCAAATCTCAGCCTATCAACTAACCTTTTGCTAATTCTTTCCTTGTTCTCTTGTTTCTCTCTTAATCTCCTTCCCTCCCTCCCTCCCTTATCTCTCCATCTCTCTTCCTTCCTCCTACTCTCCCTCATTCCTATGAAAACTCAATAGCAATGACTCTGAACTTGCTTTGTGACAATTGCCTTAAACAACCATACATTACAGTCATTTGTAACTTTCTGAACCTCTCTAATATAATGCAAACCCTTTAGCTCTTCTACCTAGTGGACATTTCATAAGTATTTGTTGAATTGCACCAAAAGGGTAGAAGTGAACAGAGTTTACTGGCAAAAAAGGAAGGGCCTTGTCACGACTTTGCACATCAAACAAAAATTTTTGTGTGTCTAATCCATTTTGAAAACTCTTTGCATTTCATCTGATGAGAAATCACTTCTATTTTTATAAACCTCTAAGAAAAGATATTTTACTGCTCCTTTCAGTAACATCTTCCAGTGTGTAATAAGCTCTAATGTCAGAATAATCTTATTTCTCTCTGAGCTAAATCCATTATGTTGTAGACTGCACTCTTTTTCATGGATTTTTCCAAGTGAAGATAAAGAAATAATGGGGTGGTCACTCGGAACTGTCCATCAATTTCCCCTTTGCAATTTACGCATTCCTTCTGTCCTCTGTATGGTCAAGGCAGGTGCACAATATCACCATCACTCACTGGTCCAAGGTGACTGGCCCAAGAGCAGGTGCTTGACCCAAGGGGGGCCAATAAATCTCTTTCTCAAGATTTTCTCTTCCCTGGGATCATAGAGAGTACTTGAGATCAGCCTTTTTCCAGTGGCCGAGGATATCTGATATAAATTTCACAAGCTATTAGTTGCCATGCTCAATGCTATGGGGAGGAAAGCAAGAATGGAAGGAGAGAGGAGACATTTGCAAATCAGAGCCGGAGAGAGAATCCAGGACAACCACTCCTTAGACCATCTGCAGCCCTGAATTTGTTTGGTTGCTCACCTTCCTGGCTCCCATTAGCCATAAAGGTGTATGTCAGCCTTAGCTAGTTCTTGTGCTTCTGTCATTTGAAACCAAAAATGTTTTTGCCAAGCCATTCTCTATCTTACATATGTTTCAATCGATCAGCAAGTGTTTACTTTTTATATCATAATGAATTTAAATGGTAGAAACATTCTACCAAGCCATTTCTTATCTTTTTGTTTTCCAAGATAAATTAACTCATTCTCCTCTATGGTTATAGAAATAATTAGTTTTCCATCTTCTTCTATTGCCACTGACCTTTCTGTAGCCATCTTCATCTATTCTGTAATATCCTAGAGCTGAACACCTAACATGCAGGAGGTGTCTGAATGTCACAGAGCACACCCACAGCCTCCCATTGTCCACATGTTCTGTGCCCTGCTGTGCATCCCTCATTTACATGGCTTAACTTCCTCATTTCATAGGCATTTTGTGGTCTTCTCTGCACTTGAGTGCATCTCTTTTAAAAAGAGCATTTGTCATTTTCCCCTCTTTCTGGATTTGGACAAAATAGTGTAAGCTAATGTATAAAGGGTCCATTTCTTAGATTCAGCTACTGCAGATATGACACCCCATGTTTAAAGAGAGAGCAAAAAAAAGGAAATAAGATGAAAATCACAAACTGCCAGATGTAGAAAGAACCATTCCAAGGGAGCTCTTCGGCAGGAGGATAAAATATTAGAACTTACTTAAGGCAGTGGGGTGTAAGAAAGAACTGATTCATGACCTGGCCTCTGTAAGGTTACATTTTATATTTCTGTTATGTTTGGGGGAAAATAACCTAACTGGTGGTGCCCAATGCCTAAAATGAAAATCTATTGTATAATAATGTTCTATTTAAGAGACTGGCAAGCTTTTTTCTATAAAGGGTCAGATAGAAAATATTTCAGGTTTGGGGGCATTTGGTCTACACTGCCTTCAACTCAACTCTGCCATTGTTTGTCATTATTTGTGGGAAAGCAGCTGTAGAAAATACACAAAAGAATGGGCATGGTTGTATTCCAATCAAAGTTTACTTATAAACACAGGTCGTGACCTGTTTAGGCCTATAGGTCAGAACTTGCCGACCTCAGTCCCCACACGGTCAATATATATCGCAGAGCTTTATTCACTATATAAAATGATGCCTAAAAAGATGGTAATAATAGGTTTAAGTCCAGGAATTTACAACCTTTGACTTCAGTGCCACATAGTACTATTGAAGACCACACACCACATGTGTGTATCTCTACCTATATATTTATCTAGATATACTGTAGTTAGATGAATAGTTACATAGGTGATAGATGACTTGTTACACTGAGTTAAGCAAGATTTCTGAGGTTGTGATTTTACTAGTCAAGAGGCTCATTAATAGTAAAGCCCATATCTTCTCTATATCTGTGTATCTGGCATCTAGCAAAAGGCCTAGCTCATATAAGGGCATCTGTACCTTTGAAAATAAATTAATTTGTGGCTGCCAGTTCCTCACCCCCTCCCCTACTTTACAAACCTCTCCTAAGTCATTCCCTCCCTTCTCACCAACAATGGATTGGGCCTCAGAAAAGTTATACTCAACTCCCCCCACCCCCGGAATTTCAATCATTAATGTATTCATTTAGCAAACATTTACCAAATACTTGATGAACATATAAGAGACAAGAATCAATACAATAATCAAAGATACTAGACATAACGGGTGGGCGTGTTTTATCAAAATGATATATGCCTATCATTTTAGTGACAGCAATCTGGATTTTTGCATAGAGTTTATATTAGATTGCATTCTATTTCAAAGTAACTAAGAATCATTTTGCTTCCACACAGGTGAAAGTTTTATTAAAACAGACGCACACATGCACCCTAAAGTTCACTAACATATGTTCACTCATTGGTCCTTGGATTACTCGAAGCCCCTAAAATTTATTCTCTACTAGAATTTGACACCAAAACTGAAATGAAATATTGCTCCAAAATTAACAATTTGATATCACTATTTTATGGAAAAACAAACAAAAATTCCACATTTAAGAGACTGTTCTCCTCATACTTATTTGGAGAAAACTTGTTTTTCAATGAGGACAACATTCAATTTTGAATTATTTCATCAAAAGAATGAGATTATGAACCACTGGCCAAACTCAAAGCACCAAAAAGCATATTCATATGAATTTTAAGAATGAAACAGCTGCTCCATTCAAGGTAGATAGTAGTGATGCCTCGTCTATATCACCCTGACCTTTTCACTTAAGTGCACACCTATCTGAATCATGACTGCCAGCACCTGCTGCACTGCCCTGAAGGCTCCCACTTTCTGCTGGAGGCCACTGTGCCACGGACCAAGGGTGCAGGGGAGTAAGTGCTCCCTAGAGCAGGTCTCAGCCAGTAACCGATGGAAGTGGTGTATCAATACCCCAAATCCCTTGTCCCTCAGGTGGGATGGCTCTGAAGTATCAGTTTCCCATGGTTGCAGGTGGCTTAGTAAGGCAACTTTATTACCTGCCTTCCCTCCCTGCCCCACTTCTCACTCCCATTCCTTCACTGCCTAAGAAAACTACTTGCACTTGAATCTTTTTCTTGTGTCCTCTGGGGAACCACAAACAAAGCCGAAGCCAAACACTCAGCCCTTCTTACTGCAGAAACTCAAACACGATTACTGCATGTCTAATTTTACCTCCCAAATCTAGACCTATTTTTAGTGTTTTGAACAAATCTATCTTAAAATGGCATGAAGGTCTTGGGGAACCATATACAAAACATAATTAAAACCTACAATATCCATATAGATTTGAAGAGCCTGAACCATCCTCGCAGCCATTAAAAGTATACTGAGTGGCTTGGTGGGGTGTGTGAATTTCCTTGGTAATACTTTCCCATTCTCTTCTTTCCCTTAAGTAACCAGAAGGTTCTCCATCCCCTTAGAGGGCAGAAGCAATCTGTATTGGAGTTGTGTGTAGTAGCATTGGGTCAAAAAATACTACTTTACAGAGCCAAATACTAAAGACATTAGGAACCTGAAAGGTCCAGAATTTGCATTTATAACACCTTCTCCAGATGCAAATTATTGTCTTCCAATTTTCAATAAATTGCCAGTTTCAGTGTTGTATTTGGAGATGAATTGTGTATCCATTTTACAGATTTTCTGCAATGGCCCATTCTCAAACTGCTTAGAGGAAGTTTTTGTGTTTTTAAATAAATAGTTTTTAATTCACATAGAGGGAGTATAAAGCTAATTACTACAGTCTACGAAGCCTGGGCAAAGTTTCCTGGAAGAATCAGTGGATTCAGAGAGTCCTTGAAGCCATTCGGTCTGAAAAAAGCCACCCACATACAATAGTACCATATCAAGTCTGAAGTTAGGAATTTTAATTCATCTGAGGCCAAGATCCAATGAGATCCAATGAGCTCCAATGAGTGGAAAAAATAATTTGAAACAGAATAGACTTCTAAAGAGAAGGTAAATGTGAGTCAATGAGAACAATGTGTTAAAATGTTCTATCCGGAAATGGAACAACATGAAAGCAGTCTGAAAGCTCAAACATCCTCCTTGACTTCTAGAATAGCATCAACACATTGACATGCCCAGATATCCTCATGGACTGCTTGTGACCTAGAATGTCCCCAGGTGTGCTCCATGTCTTCCATGCCAGCCATGCCACTCAGCCATCACTTAGAAGAGTCCATGGCATCTTCTCTAATGATGACCATCAAACTGATGGGAACCATCCCAAGCCTCAGAGTGATGTTCCAGAACTTTGTAGCCCATTAGCTGCTTTATAACACATTTTCATGTATTATTTCTACTGCCTCAGCTTTTCTCAGTTTTTCCTGACTTCAAAAATGTCCTCAAACTGGCAATGATGTTATCAAAGGTAGTGTGGTGCCTTTAAGAGCTTTGGTTCCACCTGTGGTGGGTGAGGCCAGAGACCCCTCATAAAAGACTCCCCTGTAGAGTCTCTGGGAATATCTCTAGATATTACCAACTAAATTCAGAACGAAATCATATGAATATTCTAAGTCTGTCCCCGATCCTCAAAAAATTAAGAATAATATTCATAATAACTAACAGCCACTGCACATTACACAGGGCTCTTCTTTGTACCTAACCTACCATTATCCCATTTTATCCCACTACCCTCTGAGGTAGGTGCCATTAAGGTTAAGTGACAAGATATTTCCTTGGCCCTTCCCTATTCTTACTCAAATGATCTAAATATACAGCCTGGGTGGTTCTCTCTTGGGCTCCGGATACAAAGTCGTCATCTCATCTTCCATGCCCCCAGACCCTGAGCCGGAATATAAACACATTGAGAAAAGAACTCCTTCTTTTCCATCCCAAGCTTTTTGATTCCTCATCTACTCAGTAAATGGTATTCAACCCAGCAGGTTTCCCAAGCCAGGAATGTAGGCTTTATCCTATACCCTCTGCCCTTCCTTATACCCCATCTCTACGCAGTCACCATGTCTCCTAGTATCCTTTCCTTCCCAGAAGCACTGCTTTAATTCAGGCCATCATCACTCCCTGCCTAGATCATCACATCCACCTTGTACTAGACTCCTGACCTCTGCCTCAAACCTCTATAATGAAAAAGTTGTTCAGGCCACCGCCCTGCTTAAGATTATTGACGGCTCTCTAGAGACATCAGAGAAATAATCTCAATCTCTTAACATGCCAAGAAAAAGACCCATCCTGATTTGGCCCCTGCCTTCCTTTCCTGGTCCATTTTTCACTCCCTCCCTCTCCTTTGCCCTTATGGATAACAAGTGTTGCTCGTTTTTCATGCCTGCACTGTGTGTTCTTTGTTTCTGAAACCCCTGTCTCCATCCTTCAATATCCAGTTCAGGTATCACCACCTCCAGAAAGCCTTCCCGAACTTGCCCTGTCCACACCCAACACCACAGCACAGATGCCCATCATTGCACCAGAAACCCTGCAGTGAATGAGCTGCTCTCCTTCCTAATATGAGACCAAATACCTTGTCTCCTTCCACTGTAACCCCAGGGCTTATCACAGTGCCTGGCACGTAGTCTACACATTCCTTCTTTGTGGAATGAATGAATGAATGAATGAATGATGAATAAGGTGGAATTCTCCTGCCACAAATATATGGCATCTATATAACCCTCCATTTCCTAAATAGTCTGAAAACTGTTATGTTCACCTGTCCCCATAAGTACATTCATATTTATTAGTTCAAGTGAATCTCTACTTTTGCTTTGAAAAATAGGATAACTATCATCTTTTCATCTATCATTCATTGTTGGATCAGCCTTGAGGACAACTGTTGTGATGGAACCTAGTCCATAACACTTATGTGTTTATTAGGACAATTTTAATAAATGATTCCTTGGTTATCCTGGGAAAACTTAAACCACACTCTCCAAGCTCCAAACCAAATCTATTTTTTCCATCCTTCTGTATTGTCTAATCATGTCTGTCCCGTTCCTGATCTGCCAAACCATGTTTGAATTATGCTTCTCTCACAGCCGCATCAGCCCAACTGAGCCTCAACACATGCTAGTAGAAAACATATACCTGCTAGTAGAAAAATGACAAGAAAAGAACCACAAAGCCTGATAACCTGAAATGAAAAACAACCCAGCAGGAATTATCCTGCAAAACAGGAATGATCTTGAGAGGTGGTGAATGGCACGTTAGCCTCGAACCCAGAAATATCCCTGGAGAAGTCACTGTTCTAGCACAGCTCCGGAGATGGATGCTAACAATTTGCGCTGGAGATCTGAAATGCCCAGCCTGGACAGAAGGGAAGCATCAGCCATCAGGGAGAAGTGGGTTTAGGAAATTGAAGCCCATATGGGTGCAGCACTCCGACAGTCATGTGTAACGGGAGAAGCTCCGTAAAACTGAACCACTGCAAATGATTGGAGATGAGTTAATTTCAGCATCTTTGGTGACACAGCCCAGAAAACCATGTGGGCCTATCATTTCTAGCTAGAGCTGGAAGAGGAGTTTTACTAGCTTGAGGGACAGGAGAGAAAGTTGTATAGAGGCAAGAGAGACGATCCAATCAGGGATGGAATTAAGACCAGAACCAGGTAATTCACAAGCAGAGAATAGATCAAACCAGCACCTGGGATATGGCAGCGTAATCACATCCTGGAGTGGCTGTCAGAGCAAGGGGTCAGCTGAGGGTGAAGAACAGGGCCTCAGGTGAATAGTGAGGAGCCTCCCAGCCAAAGTCCAAGAGTAGGTGTCAGGCCCGGCATAAAGAGACCCTCCTTCGATCCCCACTTGGACATAAAGAGCGGGGAGCTGATCTAGTGGGTGAGACAAGCTCCAGCCAGCAGAGCTGGGCACCAGTGAGGCTGCCTCCCCTTTGTTCATAGCTGATCCCAGCTTTACTCTTTGGCCCACAGTCTGCCTACAGCTGACAACCTACGTTATTCCATTTTAGTAACTAAATTTGTTTTCAGTCATTTCTGGTTGAAAACAGCTTCTTTTGGGAATGTTTCACTTAAATTCAGAGTTTATTGTCCTTTTACACCGCAGTTTAATATTTCCGTCTCAGGGCATCCTCGTGCTTCTCACAGGCAAGGTCAGCAGCAAGGAAGCAGAAACGACATGTTTTGGGGGTATTCCCCACACCCTGCACACCCCGAAAGAGAGATTAGAAAAATCTCAGCAAAGCAAAGAGCCAAAGTTACTTAAGAGAAACAGGAAATGTGCTAAAAACAGACAGGTGTACAATTTTATTTTTAAAGCCAGAAATAAGAATTAACTGGCAAGAACACAAAATGTTTACTGTTTTCTCTTATGCTAAGATGTGTATATCAGTTTGGCAAAAATCCTGGAAGCTTAATAAAAGGTTAACACCTGTGATGCTGCATCTTCTCAGAGTGTCTGACGACTGGTTCTTTAAGATGTATCAGTCTCTTCAAGCTTTGCAATTCTTTGATCTGTTCCAACAATCTATCATGTCTGTTGCCTTTAACTGCATTGCCAGTTAATTGTACCTGACAATTCACTTTGTATACGCACAATACTTTTTTTGTTGTTTTAACGTTACATAGGATATATTTAGTGATAGTTAGTGATCCCAGTTTAAGTGAAAATCCAACCATATATGGTGATGCCAAAGCAAATAGCTCACCTGTGTGGACAGTGGGAGGAACAGAAGAACCCATACCTTGAACACATGACCCAGTGCTCCCATCTACAGGTGACGCCTTGCTGTGCAGCTGGCCTTTTTCTCTTTACTCCAACTGTAAAATGAATTGCTATTTCAGAGTTTTTAAAATGTGGAAAAAAATAGGACATACAGTGAGCTACAGAAGTACTGGAGGACGTGGGTATGGGAGAAAATTATCAGAGGAAAAGTAATACTTATTTTCACTCTTAGGAATAAAAGAATAAACAGATCATGGAAGACAAGAAGAGAATCTTTGAAATCTAACATTTGTTCAATGTCTTCTATTTGTTTGTCACTTTAGATTAGGTGTTTGCATTCATTTTATTTAGTTTTCATCTACCAGAATCTGGAAATAATTAAAGTGACTTTCTCAAGGCCAAGAATAGGAATGAGCTGGATTCAACTCTGGCTTTTCTGTGGACAACTGAAGAGCAGCGCTTGTGCCTGACAGCCTGGCTCATCGCTGCAATGCTAGGGGATTCTAGAATGAAGGGTTTCACCCTCCTTCCATCCCTCATTCGCTCAGGGGTGTAAAGTGCAGTCATAAATGCTAACAGTTCTATGAAGTCATGATGGCAGCAGGCCAGGAACCCATGCACAGATGACACCATGTGGATTATCAGTCTCTCTTCCTCTGTATTCAGTTATCCTTATTCATTTTCAGGTAAAACAGATTTTCTACTTTTCTTTGTCCTTTTCAATGGGGCTGCTAAGAGGCAGACTCCATTGGGTGAAGACAGCCTCACAGAGAATGGAAACAAAGCCTTAAAAGTCAGGAAGAACTGGATTGAAATTCCAGCTACGTAACCTTATGCCAGATTACTTCCAGAAGCGTCCATCTTCTCATCAGTAGAATGGGTCATTGTGAATAGCTTTCATGATTGAGAAGCTTAAATGGGATAACATCTTAAAGTTCTAAACACAGTGGCTGATAAAGAAAGAACATTGTATGTTAATAAGGAAATAACCCTTCTGGTTTAAATTCAAAAGATTTTAGAGGATATGGGGAGAGAAAAAAAGGAGGTTTGATGTTAAGCATTATACTCTACCTCCTTATCTATCTGCCTTTATAAAGGCAGGAAGGACAGGTACCAAATAAAGTCTGAAGAAATGTGATCTCTCTAATATTATATATTTATATAGACAAGCCAAAATGTAACACTGCGATGTTGGCATGGCAATCTAAGACCTAAATCAGGAGAGAACAAAACTGTCATAATAAGTAGCAAATCTGGAAAGATGGGAGCAGATGCAAAACTTTAAAGCCATTAATTTTCTGTCTACCAACACAGAGAGTACGAGAGGGTCAGTGTATCTGTCATTTTAATACAGCCAACTGGCCCGGAGACCTGTCACGCTAATAAAGCAGCTACAGCTTAATTCCCGTAAAAATCTTCATTTTCAATTGATAGCTTTCTAGAGTTGCAGCTGGATATTCCTCCCCCCGCTTTTTTGCCACAGGGAAAATGATCTTTGCCCACTTACTAAATGACAATCTCTCGGCTGCTATACCCAGTCTGGAATTTGAGACCACTCTCCACCTAGATGCGCTGAATAGAACATACAGGAGTCAGATCTCGGTTCCAGGGTGAGGCTGCTTCTCAGGCAGCCTGTCTGTCCCATTTTATTAGTAAGTGATAAGTAAATGCTTTAGACACTCTTCTTTCAAAAGAGGCTGTCCTATTTTCTTTAGCCAGAAATATGTGATGCTTAAATTTCTAAAATTTTTTTTTTTGCGTTCGTTCATTCCTTTTTGTCTAGAGGCACATTCTATGGAACATTTTAGAAATGACTTCAGGAAGCTATTATTTCTATTCATTTTCTTCTACAATATTATAACCTCTGTGACTATAATCTCACTGCCCCGATGAATAGCTAAAGTTACAGTAGCAGAGCGTTTCTTCTGCAGAACGTGGAAGTCTGCAGCCTCCTTTATTTTGCTCCAGGTCCTAAGAATCTGCTTTTTTCTAATGTTACTTCTGAAAGAGCTTCATTGCAAAAGGTGTTTCTAGTGGAGTCTCGAGCTTAATCAATTGCCCATGAGTTTTCAGGCCTTAACAGGAGAAGATAGAGATAAGGTAATGCGTATTATGCAAAGTTAGCCAAAAGTGAGGCAGTGGAACAGCATGAGGGACCATCATCTCCCAGAAGAGTTGACACAATAGAGGCAGACAATTAGATTAGAGCATTTGCTTAACTAGGCCAGAAGTAAAATCTTGGGGACAAGATAATGTTCAGATTTGGGTAGCAGCCAAGAGGCAAGAATCCCAAGCCATCATGGCAGACTCTTGCTATATGTGTGTTTGCTGTACTCTAGAATTTGGATAAGTCTGACTCTTCTTGGAATGAAGGCAAGCGGATCTATTTACTAAAGTAGCAAAGGAACCCATAATGTGTTGTGGCCTGAATCTTACCAACATCTGCTGTTTTCTCAAAACTGTAGGGACATTTACTCAGCCAATCAGGCACCATGAAGTTAGCTTATTGCGGGAAGTGTGGAAACTTTTGTCTTGTGGGGAGAGGGAAGGTTAGATATTGAGTTCAAAGAGGTGAGAGGAGACCTGCTGGGGAAGACATTCAAGAAACAGAGCCACGGTGTGCACCTGAGCATGTTCACCCCACAGAGACACACACAGAACAACGCATGGGGAGGTTGAATGCGAAATCCCCGCGGCGTGCCTGGCTCCTAGGAATTGCCCAGCGCCTTATACACATTGGCCAGTAACTGCTTCAACTGCCAGATTTAGCCCTCCGCCTACAATAGATGCAGAAATGAAGTTGTTTAGAAGCCATTACAAAGCAATATTTCAACTAGAACAAATGAATACAGCACAACCTTAGCATGGAAATGCCGAGGGGGGTCACAGCGTGAAGGAATAATCAGAGTCAGATTGAATTAATCACAAGAAAGTGCAGAGGGATGAGGGCCAGCATGTTAATTCCCTCGGGGCTGTGAGCAGTGCCTGCCCTACAAGAGAACCCGGCTGCCCTCCGTGCCATCAACTTCCAGAAGAGACAGGGCACCCAGTAGGTGCTTGGCTGGTGCTCAGGACACCTAATAACAATCTTGCTGAGGAAACCATAGGTATAAAGAAAGTAACCAGAGTATATAGCCAAGCTAGCAAGCGATGACATAATATTGCATGGAAGAGGCAGTGTGCCAACGAAAAACCCCTGGACCACAGAATCCGAGGGCAAGATTCCAGTCCTGACTCTGACATTGACTCGCCATGTTACCGTTGGGCAGCTTTTTATTTTGTCAATCCTTTGTGACTCAGCTATCTCACCTGTAGAAGTAAACATTGATACTTTAATAAGATGTGATTTAGAAGTACAGTATCTGGCACCGAGTAGGCTCTCAACAAATGACCAATGTGCTCTTAGGTGTACAGATTGATATCTATTAGGGCTGCAACATAGAGACCACGGTCCATGGGTATTAGGAGACCCAGGGGCCAGAGTGGCCCCTGCTCACTAAGGATGGAAAAGAGTTTTTTGGCCAGAAGGGAAAAAGAGACAAGATGGAACACGTCAGTGAAAAGTCTCAATCATCTGCCTTGCCCTGAAACTGCAAAGGGTCCTTTTTCTCTTCTGCCTCCCCCATGAGGCCGAGGCCAAGGCCAGGCCAGAGAAGCAGCCCTCTTTGCTGGTCTAGTGGCATTCCATCGCCAATACCAGCTCAAGGGATGGCGCATGGGCTGAGGGTAGTTCTGGAGGTATTTCTGGTCACCTCCAAATCCAAAGCATGTGGTAAATGCAAACAATGAGTGACACCTTTGAAGACAAAGATGTATACCTCCAGGGTACCAGCAGTGGGATGAATGGTAGCCCCCAAAAGATATGTCGAACTGAAGCCTGTGAATGTGACCATATTTGAAAGAAGAACCTTTACAGATGCCATCAAGTTAAGGATCTCGAGATGGTATCATCCTGGATTACCTGGGTTGGCCTTAAATTCAATGACAAACATCCTTATAAGACAGGAGAGAAGCAGAAAAAGACAGAGGACAAGGCCATGTGAAGTCAAAGGCAGAGATTGGAGCTCACAGCCACAAGCCCGGGATTGCCAGCAGCCATCAGAAGTTAGGAGAGGTGTGGAAAGGATACTTTCTCGGATCTGCCAGAAGAAATTAACCCTGCTGATGCTGATTTTGGACTTTTGGCCTCATGAACTGTGAAAGATTACATTTCTGCTGTTTTAAGCCTCCTGCTTTGTGGTAATTAGTTGCAGCAGCCCTAGGAAAGTAAGATAGCACCCACTTAGGGGAAGGGATAAAGTGACAATGATTCTGGGAGAAGGGGATGGGCATCACATACAGAGGTTACCCAGGAAATCTGTGTTCAATCTGCCTATGTAATATTTGGGTTATGAGCTGAGGTGTAGCTTATGTTAAGTAAAACTCTTAACATAATTTTGCAATAAGAGTATTTGTCCTGTGTTTCAGGTATTCCCAAGAGTGTTAGAAAAAGAGAGAAGAAATACTCCACATGGCAATATTCCATGAAATTCATTACGTGGGGGAATCTGTAGAAGATTGCACAGATTATGATGCTAGAGAAGGAAGTAATGGTACCTTTGGGGGCTTTCTGGCTGTGGACTGAGTATCTTGTGGCCAATCTGACTCTCCTGAGAGGGTGTGTAAGGGACTGAGAACCCACTACATCCATTTGTGACTGTAATCATGTTAACTTAAACTGCAATGGTCTAGCCCCTGCTGATCCTTTAAGAAAGGGTTTAGAAATCAAGGATTCCATAAAGCAGTACAATTAAGCCAATAACATAAGTAGCAGTTAGGAGTTGCAGGCATCTATACCCACCATCACTCCCTTCCATCCCAACACGGCACAGACCTAGGGCATCCCTGAGAGCTCACAAGTGAAGAATCATCCATCTCTCTTTTCACTCACATGGGTAGGATTCCATGAGGGTTCATGGGGACCATTTGGATGCTGAATTCTCTGTATTTCAAATTAACTCTGAGAAGCATATGGATGGCTGTATTGCACTGCCTCTGGGCATTTTAGACTGATAATGTGTTCCAGTTTAGTCAAATACATCGTCAACATTGCTGTGAGCTAATGGAGAGGAATCATGCACATTTTTAAAATTTGGCAAGACAAATAGAAGCTTATTTCTCAGTTCTGATACAATGGGTTTACCTTATGCCTTGTTTTCACCAAATCTCATTTCAGAAAACAAAGATACCATTAACAAGCTCCCCATGGTTCCGCCTTCCTTCACCTGGCCCATCTCACTTCTCTCCTTCTTCCCTTCCTGCTGTTCAAAGACAGAGCAGCCCCAAAGGAGTGTAATTAATGAGCTCCATCTCTGAGCAGCTGGGGGTGGGTGGACCACGGGAGCCAAAAAGCAAAATGGAATTAGCAAGGGGAGGATTTCAGATCATTTGTTCATCTGTCTTTCTGCTTCTGGAGGAACAGGGCGGGTGAAAGAACAGCAGGATGGACTGAGGCCATCATCCCACAGGGTACAGGGAAAAACACAAAGAAGAGCCCAGAATGGACAGCAGCAGGTACAGAAGGGCACAGATGAAAGAATGTATGTAATTTTGGGGAGTAGCAGGAGAAAAAGGCAAAACTGAAATAAACCCTGAAAATAAATATTCCAGGAAGAAGCAGCAAATCAAGTAAAGGGGAAAGGAGAGGAACAAGAATTGAAGAAAAGCAACTTAAATGAACACAAGCACAGGTATCTAGAATCACATGGGATTTCAAAAAGCCTGAAACAGCAGAGAAAGGGAAGGCGGTGAGGACCATAAGGAGAGCAGTAGGGTCAATGATGCAAAAGCTTTAAGACTTTAAAATCCGGGAGCCTAGGAGGGAGGAGTGGTATCAGTCAGCTATTTCTGCAAAACAAACCACCCCCAAAGAAGTCAGTGGCTTAAAAAAAAAAACAATTGTTTACTCTTGTCTGTGAGGGTCACCTGGTCGCTGGTTCATCTGGGTTGGGCTTGTCTGGGAATCTCTGCTTCAAGCGGTGGGTCCAGTTAGGCTTGGCTCCCTGGCACAGACTGCTCTCAGGTTTTTTCCACATGTGCTTCCTCAAGGACCAAGGTGAGAGGGATAATAGCTACCCCAGAGTAAGGTGTTTCTATGGCAATGGTGGGGCTCAAGTGCTGAGCCATTTCAAGCTTCTGTTTACATTACACCTGCTAACATCCCATTGACCAAATCCTGTCTCACTACCAAGCGCAAGATTAATGTGTCAGAAAATACACTCTTCTCGTGGGGGTGGTAGGGAGGGAGTACACAGTGGAAGAATATTCTAATCAATCACAGGAGTAAATGAGGAAGAATAATTAGGAAGTTATCACAAGAGGGCATTGAAACTGTGGCAAGATTGAATGAGGGACAGTAATGCACATATAATAGAACCAAGATATACCTTTATATGCTGTGTATTTACAAGGCCAAAGAACATCACACCCTGTAACCAGCATTTCCACTTTCCTCCTCTCTGATTAACTTGTACTGGACAAACACATGGCCGTGTTAAGATGGGCCAACCCGTGGTCAGGTCATACCCAAATACCATATTACACAATGCTTTTTCCACTCATGCTAGTTCTCCGATTCAGTCTCTGAGTATTGATTTTAATCGGCAAACACATTTACAATGCCATGCAAATTAATGTATCACGTAGAATTATAGTGGATAGGTTGGCTTATAGAAATAGTTTAGTAGGCATAATGTGTGAGATTTATAAGACTGCAAAACAAACTACGGTAGAGTATAATCAAGGGCAGAGCATATGCAGAAGGAAATTGTCAAAGGCTTGAAAATATCGAGCTGTTGGGTCATTGTGAACAGGAAAGAAAAGAGAACATCCCTGCAGTTTTCCCTAACACATGTAATTAGGGAAAAGTCAATATGATCAAATTATACCAATGTTTCTCATGGATATGCCAAATTATATAACTCAAAATGTGTCAGAAGGCAACACGCCATAGTTTCAGCTTAGCTGCAATATTGACATTTAGTCTCTGACATGTTACTTCAGTTATTTGTGCCTCAGTTTCCAATTTTTGAAATGAAGTCCTTCTACTAGTTAACCTGTAAGGTTCCTTCTGGCTTCTGCATTCAAGTTTTGATTAAGCATATATTTGTGACTTGATACTTGGGGTACTAAGGTGAAACAGTGACAGTTCTGCTCTCAAGGAGTCCAGAACTTAGTGGGGTGGGAAGCAAAACATATCATATGAATTTAATGTGGCAAATGCCATGTAGAGAAATATTTAGGAGGCCTTGGGAGGTCAGAGGAGAAGGAAGCCCAGGACCACAGGCAGGCTGAAACCTGTATTGAGTCCTGAAAGATGGATGGCAACTAATCCATTGAAGTGGGGAGAAAAAAGTATCCCAGGTGGAGACAGAAACAACATAGGAATGGAGGCAGGAAAAGGCCTGATGTGTGGGGGAAACCAAAAGTGTAGAGTCTGAATCAGGGATGAGCCTAGAAAGGAAGCTGAGGGCTCTGCTAAAGAGTCAATAGTGAGACACTGAAGAACTTTCAGTGAAAAAGTATCAGGGTGGGTTTGCATTTTTTCCACAGCTCACACCATTGAAAGAAAGATAGGCGTACAAAGCTAGATCTTAGGGTTACAAACCTAGAGGCAGAGAAACCAAATGAGAACAGTTGAAATATAACCAATACGAGAACATAAGAATCCAAACAAAGGCATTAACAGTAGGGACAGGGAGAGGGAACAAGGTCAGTAAGTATTTAAAAAGCAAAATTAAGGGAGATTATCAGTTCACTTTGGGACATGTTAAATTGACTTGTCAGTGGAGAATCCAAGAAGAGATACCAGCAAGCACTGTCATTTACTTGCAATTAAGAAATAGGAAATCAAGATCCCTTGAACGACATCAAGAACAGACATGGTATTAGAACTGGGGATTGTTCTTCTTAGCGGACATCATGGGAGGTGAGTTTCAGGAAGCTCTAGGCAACAACATCTATGTAATGAGAAATTCTAAGACATCTATTTCTTATACATAAAAGTCAGTATAAAAAAACCATTGTTTTAAATTAAAATCAAATTATTACCAGATTTTTCCAAATTAGTATTTTCAAAGGTATAAATTTTATGTGAGCTTTTATAATACAGTATTCTTGTTATTAGCTAGCAAATAATTGGTATTTTATTTATTTATTCCATTTGATTTTGCTTTCTGGGTCTGTCTAATGTTGATTTATTCCTAAGGAAACATGACACTCACACACACACACACACGTTTTTCTGACTGAAGTCTTCTGAAATAGTCTATGCCCCACAGAAGAAAGAGAATCAGTATTCCCTTTTCATTTTGCATCTTTCTCCGGCAACTGTGGGAAAACACGAAAAAATCTATATTACAAAGAATGATGCCCCAAGACAGCACAGGCAAGAATGCTCAAAGAGAGAAGGACTCAGTGACTTTCCATCCAGGCACATTTTCTCCTGATACAACGGAAATGAAAGAGCCCAGGTCATGCACTATATGTGTGTTGCCGTGCCGGCAGATGAAAAAAGAAAAAGTGGAAAGATTTAAGAGAACTGGGAAGGGTCTGAAAAGGCACACTAGCACGTCGGGGGGTAAATCATGCAACATTTGCTTTTTAGTGTCTAAGGAGAAAAATCACTTAAAGGAATATCTGGGAATAAAACAAACACCTTTTACTAGTAAAACTCCCTCTACAGTGTATCAATTTATGGTTCTATTCCCTAAAGGGTCATGACTTAAAAATTCACATGAACTGCTAACATGCAAGAAGGGTGGATACTTGTAAAATGTGTTGTGAAATTATTTCATCGTGATTTTTTGAGATTTCTAACAGAAATATGCAAATCTAAGTTATCAGTTTTAATGAGTTAAAGACCCTAGAGTAAAGGCTTTGCTCTGTCATAGAGAAGTAAAGACCTCTGTAGCGCTGCTAAAACCCCAGAGGAGCCATGTTTTCCAGAAAGGTTGATAGTGGCTCAGAGGTGGTGCACGAATTCTGTGGTACAACTTAGTAGAGGTGGGTGACAATTGAGGTTGGGCTCACAACTTGGCATGTCCCCTCCTGTCTCTTATCCATTGGTAATTTCCTTCTGGACGGGGGAGTTCTGTGCTTCTCAAATCTGCTACAGAACTGCCCGTGGTGCATTTTACCAATAAGACTGTTCAGGTTCCATTCCCAGAAATTGTTTCAGTGTTTGAGCACATGCATTCTCCAAAAATAAAAGGCAAATCAAAAAACTCAGTTGGTAATTTTGTTGCATAGCCAGGGTTAAAAAGCAGAAAGAGAAAAGATGGAAGGAAAAGGGGAAAAGACAAAAGAAGGAAGGGAACCAAGTAAGCTCACTTGGATGGATCCTTACCCTTATGTATTGAGACTGCTCCAAAATTCTGGGCAATACTCTGTTTTTGGCCATTTCCTTCCCATTCCCATACCTAAATAGAAGCCCATGTGGTAAGTATACTCCCACAGTGGATCTGATGTGCCACATCTTGCCAATTTTAGTAGAAGCAGTGGGATGCAGAAAGCTACCTATAAGCAGGATATCACAAAAAGCTGTTGCCTAAATCTGAACTCTACTGGAGTTAAGAGTTACATGCCAGGTGGGGGAATAAAAAGGAACAGAGGATAAAAACTGATTCTAGGTAGTGGTGAGTTATTCCAAAGTACAATTCCAGGAGCAAATGTCGTTGAATCAATTTTAAAAACAATTAAAGACACCGTGTTTCCAGGAAAACCTTCTTCAAGGTTCTCTAAAGAGACTACAGGTTGAACATCTACTGAAGACTCATTTTTACTGCTGCAATGACTCAGTTTGAGAGGGAAGTTGGTGAAATTCTCTTCTATTTTCCTTTTATCCAACTAGTTTACTGATTTACCTTATAATACTGGATAAACTGGTTTTCAAAAATGGTAAAAATTTCAGGGCTCCTGTATCTCTTGTGCAATATTTAACCACCTTTAGTGGTCTAGGGCTACTCCTACTTTCCTCCACCCAGATTGCAATTTATAGTGGCTGGTTTTGTTGATTTCCTCCCCTAGAGCTTGATTTGATATTTTGGATATGAATCAAAGAAAATTAATGAGAGTTTCAGTCTAAGCAAAGGATCTCTACATATAATAACTACATATCTTGAGCTAGACCTATTTGCAGTTATTTTCAGTTAGAAGTAGCTGTAGGTGAAAAAGACAACATAAAGTCTCTCCCTTCATACACCCACACCAGTGTAATTTTTTTTTTTTTTTAAAGAAACTGGCATTGGCTAAATTTTCTAGCATATATTTTTAAAGAAATAATCTATAAGGACTGCCAAAGGGTGACTGTTAATAGACCTGGCTCTCTTGCAGGAAGTAAAGTGGCAGAGTCCCAATAATAATTAGGTAGTTGAAGCAACTGTTTTATACATAATCTACATCTCCACCATTCCTACTTTTGCCTTCATTACACGGGCATTTTATCCTAGATTCCTCTTCTCTTATCAAAATCATTGATCACTAATCTCTCCTCAAGTTTCTTCTGTTTTTTGGATGCAACTATGAAAAAGTTGCATGATAATTTGGAAGGGAAGCATATTATTTTAGTATATTGTTTGTAGTTCCCGGGCTAATAAAGAGCTCTCACTAGGTCTGTAAGTGTCAACCCAAGAGTATAAAATAAAATGAGGGCGCTGTCACAGTTTGGGTTCCCCAGGAAGCTGACTCTGAAATGAAGACTTACAGGCAGGGAGATAATGAGGCAGCGCTCTTGGGATCAAAACCCCTAGAAGAGAAGTGAGGGAAGTAAAATTGGGCAGAAGATTGAAATGGAGCTGTGATACAGCCTCAAAGGAGGTCGCAGACAACTCCACAGGGAGTCTGAAACTAACATGACCTTTCAGAGGGTGTGAGTTGGAGCCAAGGGGCCAGGCCTTTGTTCCTCCAAGCTGCTGGGTCACTGGACATGCACCAGCTAAAATGGGGGCACAGCCTTGGCCTCCCTCCAGCTGTGGCAGTGCCCAGAGGGGCTGGTAGCTGAGGCTTTCTGCCCTACAGCGCTCCCGGCACCGTGGAGGTGTGGGTCCTACACTCTTAAGTGGGGGATCTGGGTGGTGTCTCCCTGCATCGACTGCATTATCTTTAGTGATTCAGTGATGGCTGAACAACCCCAACTGTTCAGGCTCATCTGTGAGCAAATTTACGTGGTCCACCATGCTTTACTTTAATGAAAAGGATGAACAAGCCCAATTTGAGGGTCATAATATTTGTTGCCTTGTTATTGCTAACTGGAGGGCTCAGAGCCAATCAACTGACAGCTAAGTCAACACCCATCTCTGGATTATCAGGCCTTGAACAACTCTCCTCCCAGGATAGGATAGTATTGAAATCCAACAGACAACTATTTAATCGTACCTTCTATTACCAACTCCATAAGGACAAAGTGTGATTATATATTAATATTTTTGCATGTAGCTGTGAACTTAAATTTACTTTCTTTGCTCATTTCAACTGAGGTTTATTGGCTGAGCATACGTCGTTTGGAATGGGCGAATGGGTGCACACATTTAAGTGGAGATTTTCTTTTTTTTCTACTGCTTGAGCTTTCTGCAGAAGGAAAGAGCTTTCTACTTTTGAACTTTACGAGAAACACCCACGGAAGAGCTCCTGAGTGGTGTGAAAAGGTGGGTGCTGTACAACCCGGACAGTCCAGTGGCTTCTTTCCCAGTGATGGGGGCTGGCAACTAGAAACCCAGCGAGGCTGAAGTTGTTATTAATGAGAGTGTTGGACAGAGAGAAACAGCTTGGATTCTGAATTGAGTTACCTTCATGTATTTCATCCCCGATTCAAATTTTTAAAAATTATCCATTTATATTTATTATTGCTTCTGTCATCGTGTGGTTCTATAGTCACGAGAACATGGGGCTGCTTGGCTGATGTGTCATGTGATGGAGCTGAATGAGAGGAGTCTTGAAATAACACTTTGAATGAATTTATTACAGGAAGGATAGCCAGTTGCAGAAAACTGAACCCTGAATTTTCCTTCTAGCTGTTCCATAAAAGATGGTCAGAATGTCAAGGTTTTTTCCAGCAATAATAGTTTTTGAGCCCCTGTGTTTATCTGTAAGCTCTCCTCTGCCACTGCACTTTTTCTGCAGATATCAGCATATTCTCCACAAACTGATGATTGCTCGCATTAGCCCGTGGTATTCATCTCAAGAGCTCATCAAGCACCATTTGTCTCCTCTGAGCTTCTGATTTTTTAAAATGCCTTTACCTTCCTCCCCAGGCTCTTAACTAAAGGTTTTTCTGTAAAGACATTTTTCAGTATATTGGACATCACACAACTATTTTGTCTTTGGTTAGACTAAAGCTCTCTGGGAAGTCACTTGCTGCTTTGTCATTAACAGAGCTAGTGGAAGAAGGAGAAGGGGGTGCGGTATGAAGGGCTTTATTCCCCTGGGTTTTACAAGTAACTTTTTGATAAAGATCAGAAGAAAATGATTAAAGGAGAACTGATAATGAGCAATGTGAAATTAAGATCAAATGTGCTTGTCTTGTGACTTGCTGGCTGGAACAATAAAAACAACAGCAAAAATTAATAAATCAAAGAGGAAGTTAAAACAGGCTACCAGAAACTTGCAAGAAGCACATGTGATTGAGTGCTGAAGGCAGTGAAAATGAACTTGGGGGACGGAGTGCAGGAGGAGGGTCCCCTAGAGGGACAGCAGCCTTTGCTGCAGTGGCCCAGCCTGCCCTGGCCTGAGAAGCATGAAGTCCAAGGCTTCAGGAATAACGATTCTTAGATCCTTAACTACCTGCAAATCTTCCATGTGACGGAAAGGAGGCGCCATCGAGGGGGGCACATGGAGTCTGATTTGCTGCTTTTCTTTATCAGCTGTTTCTCATTCTTCTCACCTCTGAGCTGTTCCTCAGTTTGTGAGCATCACCCCAGACTTAGCAGCCAAAGGGAGAGATGGAGCCATTGAAAAGGTCTGCCTGTCTGGAGGGGGTTCTGGAAAAGCCTTCAATGGATAAGGCATCTGAGTTGGATAACTGGAGTTCTTGGATCTGTTGTGGTTCCAACATCCCTGGCTAAGCCCGAGTTCAGGAGGGAGTCAGGTGTCCTGAATTGTATGTTATTTTTAAAAAGTAATTGTCATGCAATTCTATGCAAATAGAATGCCAACAGAGAAATTTTAAAATTTAGACATATTGGTTCTTATGCTACTGCCAAGGAGTGGCATCTGTAAGGACTTTCATGAATTGCATGTCAATTTTCTTTCATTAGCTTATTTGGTTCTCATTACAATCACCTGGTATTTCCAATTTGTGGATGATGAGACAGAAAACTCAGAGAAGTTAAGTAACCACACTCCTGGAGAAGATTTCCAGCTCAGCAGAAAAGTTACCTTAGAACAGTCCTTTCAGTTTTAACATTGTTTCAGGTGGGGGACAAGGTTAAAGCCATCACAGGCCTGAATATTCAGGAACGATTTTAGTTTAAACAATTTAAACTGCTCTTGTGTACCGCCAGACCAGGCATCAAACCACGTGTGCCAACCTTTGATTTGGAGACTAAGATCACTGCAGATGTATATGGCCTCATCTCTAGGCATTTTTAAAGTGGCTACACATAAATGCAATCCAACTATGCAGGAGCAGAGGAAAGGGCTCACGTAGGATCAACAGTTAAAATACAGGACAGCCAGATAAATATGAATCTTAGATAAACAAAGAATATTTTTTTAGTATGAATCTGTCCCATGCAATATTCAGGACATATTTATGTAAAAAATACAGGGTATCATGCATTTTTATTTGATGACAGGGTTGCTCTGGCAACCCTCATAAAAAACGTTCACCCTCATCCTTCTTTCTGATCAGCCTGGAAAATAGTTTGTCTAGTCCTATGGCACAGTAAGGGTGCTCACTTTGAGCTGATGGTCTCTCCAGATGCCCAGTTCACTTTGCAAAATATATGTTCCACGTAACTGTTCTTTAGAACCCTGGGACCTCACTTTCTATATCTAATTATCCTCATGCTCTGAGAGCAGTTACCACCCTGTGAAGGAGACCTGAAGTGGGAGTTGGGTAGGGTGATATCTGCAGGGCTTCTGAGTGTGTTACCTCCACAGTAAACAGACACAACTCATGGGATGAAACACGAAGCAACTTAATTTTTGTTTCCCGCCAGCTTCTGAAAAAAAAAATTGTTCAGAGAAGGATGTTCTTCCTTCTCTAGTAAATAAAATGTCTCAGGAAAGAAAATGTCTTGATACTTTAAGTCATCAGATATAGGACTGCTTCCTAAAATCTAGAGTATTGATGCCTATATAATAATCAAAACTTCAAATGTGATTTGAGGTTAAAACCTCTTTCTTTTGCCAGCTGGTGCTTTTTTACAGGTGGGGAAATGGGCGTGGGCAGCCTTCTCCCTTTATGCCCCCCGCCCCAACCCCGGCCCTCCTGTTAACTTTAGGTTCGGATGCTATTTAGGTCAAAGAGACGGAAGGAGGCACAAGCCAGAGAAACAAGAAAGACAGCTTTGTGCTCTTGAGCACAGCTCATCTTCAAACTATTTTCTATGGAGCATTTTTGTGGATTCTTTGAAGACCCTCTGACCTCACACCATCATAGGACACTTCCCACCTGTGGTGGCCTTTTTATAGGTGATGTGTTTCCTCTGGTACATAACTTGCTCCCTCAGTTGACCCAGGAATCTGGCAGTATCTTCAGATTCTCTCTGCCGAGGTCTCCTTATGTCTCTGGGCAGCCCCATTGGACAGAACCCAAGATGATCCTATTTAAGTTTTTTTTTTTTCCAATTTCTGGTCCATGGGTACCACTCTTGTATCCTTTGCTCCCAATAAACCAAACCCTAACAGAGCAACAACCTTCTCTTTTCTCCACAGTACAAGCTGCTAAAACATTTCCAATCTCCTGTATTATTTAGGTGGGTCAATATATTCCCCAAATGCAAAAAAAAAAAGAAAGAAAAAAAAAAAGAAAGAAAAATCAAGCCAATATAATCCTCAACTGCAAAAAATATATATTTTTGAAGTTCTTAGAATAGTCTTATTGAAGCTTTTCTCACTAGGCTTGAGGTGAGAGGCAAATACTTCCCCCAGTATTGGGGGATGGGATTCACCATATACCAGTGCCTGTCTTCGAAAAGTTTGCTTTCAAAACAAAAACAACTTTCTACAACCCTTTTAGACTAACAATATGAAGAAGGGGTTTAAAGAGTTCTCTAAGTGATCACAGCTTTCCTGTTTGAACTTTTTGCAGGGTGAGCTCCATGGAATGTGACATCACTGACCTATGTCTTAGCTGGAAGAGAGAGGGAAAGAGCCACACTTTAACACTCTATTACTCTGGGAAAATGTGTACTGCCATTAAGATAACACACGTATTCAGAGTGTGCACTGAGGCAGGACCTCAATCCAGTGAACGCTTTGAGGTTCTCAAAGGGTTTAGGGCTATTTGACCCAAGAAAGGCTTCATGTTCTTGAAATTTCTAATAAGCAGGAGTGCTCTGGCCTCATACATTCTCCTATGTCATGCATGGGCTCTTTCTGATGTAGGATGCACATATAATCAACCAAACCACTTAAAAGCCCTTCTGTGAAAGTATACTGCAAATCACTGCAAGAGCCTGAAGGGCTAAGGGAGTCATTTCCAGTCATGGCTTTCGAGAGCACTTATAATTTAAATTATAAGAGCGTTCTGGATTTCCCAAATAATGTGTGTTATAAATGCCTTGCTATGGAAAAAGTTGACCAAGTCCAGCACATTTTAATCAGTGAGTCAATCTGCTTCTAAGGACCACCCATGGACCCCTGAGTACATTCTCAAGGAGGCTGCCAAGTGCCCTGACTTTAAACCAGCTAACATGTGCAACGCTCTACTTCATTACCTCATTGTTGACTGGTCCCAGCGGAGGCTGCAAAACAAAAGCATCAGGACCCACCAAGGGAAGCCGTTTTGATCAGCCACCTCTGTTGAGACCTTTGTTCTCAGTCAATGACACTGAGGAGCTGGCCCTGGGCATCACTTGCTAGCTCTCTGCAGAGCTGGCCCAGCCATAGCCCAACAAGATGGCAAAATGTAGGCGATCATGACCAGCCTTTCTTGCTCTTTTTCATTCAGATTATTTCAGAGTTGGTTAACTAGTAGGGACTAAATGCCAGCAAGTTCTGGGTCCATGCATCACGGCTCCTCAGCTTTCCAGCTGTTGTATGACTGCTCTGGGTTTCATTTTTCCCATCAAGGAATTGGAATAGTAACAGTACCTACCCCCAGGCTGGTTGGAAGGAATGAGTAAGGTAATACACATAGATAGCTCAGGAAAATAAATGCTTACTACATGCTGAATATGATTTATTTTACTACTAAAATAGGTTATTTACATTAGTATAGCTCCAGTCTTCCACTCTGAGTGGCTTGTAACCACTGTCTATGTTAGCGGGCCAAATTAGAGTTCACAGAGCGCTTTCACACACATTACAGATAAGCCCACCACCAACAGATTTTAGTGTATTTTATTTTTAAGAATTGGAATCATATTCAGTTTGCAGCTATGTATCCTACTTTTTCCATGTAACAGAATTTTAATATTCCTCACATCATTAAGTATATTTCAAAACAAGTTTTAAAAAGCTGTGTTTGGGCTTCCCTGGTGGCGCAGTGGTTGAGAATCTGCCTGCCAGTGCAGGGGACACGGGTTCGAGCCCTGGTCCGGGAAGATCCCACATGCCCCGGAGCAACTGGGCCCGTGAGCCACAATTACTGAGCCTGCGCGTCTGGAGCCTGTGCTCCGCAACAAGAGAGGCCGCGATAGTGAGAGGCCCGCGCACCGCGATGAAGAGTGGCCCCCGCTCACTGCAACTAGAGAAAGCCCTCGCACAGAAACGAAGACCCAACACAGCCATAAATAAATAAATAAATAAATTTTTTAAACAAACAAAAAAAAAAACGTCATTTGCATGTGCTCCCTGTTCGAAAGAAAACAAAAACAAAAACAAAAACTGTGTTTTCCTTCCTACGGACATACCAACCTTCATTTCATTAGTCCTCTGGCTGAGCAATAAGACCTTACTCTTAGTTACCTTTTTTATATCATACATAATGCTGCAGTGAACAGCATTAAACAATTCCCTGACCACGTTTCTGATTATTTCCTTAGTACACACCTAAAAAGGGTATGGACAGTCTTAAGGCTCTTGACACACTGCTGAAGTACTTTCTAGAAAGTGTATTCCACTGTTCAATTTTTATAAGGTTTCTTAAATGTATTTCCTCAACTAATTGCAAGATCTATTTCTTTAAATTGTGATTAAAATACATGTAACAGAAAATTTACCTTCTTAACCATTTTTAAGTGTACAGTTCAGTAGTGTTATGAATACTCGCATCATTGTACAACGGATCTCCAGAACTTTATCATCTTGTAAAACTGAAACTCTGTACCCATTAAACAACAACTCCCCATTTTCCCTCCCCCCAGCTCCTGGCAACCACCATTCTACTTTCTGTCTCTATGAATTTGATTACTCTAGGTACCTCATATAAGCGGAATCATACAGCATTTGTCCTTTTGTGACTGACTGATTTCATTGAACATAATCCAGTGCTATAATTTTAGTTTTTCAAATTCTGATAATTCCTCACCCAAAGAAACACTGTCTCATGACAATTTGACCAAACAGGAGAAATTTGTTTATGTTCATGGGTTTGTACACATTGTAGCAGCTCTTTATTTTTCTCTCCAATCATCCAAGGCTTCTGAGTGTGTCATCATGATGTGCGTATAGGTTCCAAAAGGGAACCAACTACCGGGGGAGAGGAGGTGGCTATGGGGATGGGAAAACACAAAGAAATTAAAGTGTTTACAGATCCTGACAACATGACAAATGGACATGGGCTTTTGGATTCTTCACCCAAAATCAACCCGGAAAGAATCAAAGAGATGAAAGGAAAGCATAGATCTAAGGCCCTAGTATTTAAAAGGTGTAACCATCTGGGGAAGACTAAAGGCTGTTGGGAAGTGGTATGTGTGTGTCCTGGTGGATGCATGTGGGGGCAGGGAGCTGCTGCATCCCAGGAGGAAGGTGCTGGTGTGGCCATGATGCAGTGACTTTGTTATGTTCACATTTCTCCTGCTCCTTTCCAGGAAACCATCTTTGCCTCCCCATCAGAATCTTAGAGATGAAAATGACTAGATAAAAAAGGAGCACAATCATAAGAAAAGAAAGATAACACATTGAATAGCAAATACAACTTGAAGCCTAATTACTGAGATGAGAGACCAAAAAAGAATCAAATAAATAAATGCAAGGAAATATGGAAAAGATAAGCAATCTGAAGAGCAGTAAGTCATAAAGCAACCCAAGTGGACATATTAGCTACAGAAAATATAATAACTGAAATTAAGAACACAGTGGATGGGATAAATAGAGGAATATCAGAAAAATAAATTAGTAATCTGGGAAGCTGCTTTAGGAACGGCTTCAGATTACATCAGAAAAGGATAGAGAGAAAATATAAAAGAAAAGCTAAGAGGTATGGAGGATAGAGCAGAAAGAATCAGATTGATATCAGACTTGTTAAACAACACTGGAAACAAGAAAGACGATAAAGTAATGTTTTGAAATAATCACAAAGAAAATTTTAAGAAATCAGTAGAGGTGACCATAATATAATGGGGAAAAGAAGGACTTTTTAGTATCTTATCATCTATGTAAAGAAAAGTAAACTGGATCACTTTCTAATACCATCTGTAGATAGAGATGGACTGCGGATGGATTAAAGAACTAAAGTGAGAATATGAAACTATAAATTTAGAAGAAGAAAATATATGAGAACATCTTCATGACCTAGAGGTGAGGAAGGGTGTCTTGAAAACTCAAAAGCACAAACTAAGAGTTTAAAAATCAATTAATTTGAGTGTATCAAAATCAATTAATTTGAGTGTATCAAAATTAGAAGTCAATGATCAAGAAAGGATATAATGAAAAAATCAACGGATAGTAGTTTAATGCTCAAACCCATTGGTAATACAGAAACAGAAATTAAAATAACAATGGACTATTTCTTTATGCTCAGGAACAGGAAAGCTGAGTTACGCCTAGTATTAGTGGAGACATGGGGTGGAGGCCATAGAAATGTTCATATGTTATTGATGGGAGGAAGGGTTGGTGCAGCAATTCTGGAAGTCAGTCCAGCAGTTCTGCTTCTAGGTTCCACCAGAGAGATCCTCACACAGCTCTGCAAGGGCTGTGTCGTTTGTGGTGACAGGGAGCTAGAGCCAGTCAATGGCTGAGTCAGATCCACATATGGAACTCCATGGAGGGGAGAGCAGCAATGGGCTAGATTTACACCTAGCAACATGGGTAGGACTTTAAAATATCATGCTAAGCAGAGAAAAATAAACAAAGAAAAAAGGGAAAAAAGGAAAAGGAAAGGTGTTTTACTTCGTTTGGGCTGCTATAACAAAATGTCATAGACTGAGTTGCTTATAAACAATAGAAATTTCTCACAGTTCTGGAGGCTGTGACCAAGATAAAGGTACTGGCAGATTTGGTGTCTGGTGAGGACTTGCTTCCTGGTTTGTCGACAGTCCCTTCTAGCTGTAAACTCACATGGTGGGAGTGTGAGGGGTCTCTCTGGGGCCTCTTTATAAGGGCACTAATCCCATTCATGAGGGCAGAGACCTTATGACCTAATCACCTCCTCAAGGCCCCACCTCCAAATACCATCACACTGACGATTAGATTTCAACATATGAATCTTGGGTAGACACAAATGTTCAGACCATAGCAAAAGTTTCAAAAAAGAGAGAGAAAAGGATAAGATCTAGCAGAAAAACATTTGTGTAAATTAAAGTTATATTCACAAGATAACACAAAAACTATTTTCAAAGAATATATCAAAATAAGTCATTATAACAGAATGTTTGCATATGGAGAGGGTGTGGGGTTGGGAACAGGAGTTGGTTATGGATAAGAGGGAATTGAATGATGAATTAAGCCCTGAGTCCCTTTCACAGACGAAGGATAACAGTGGGCCAAGGTATCAGGAGTCTTAATCACTCAACCTTCTATATCAAGACAGACAAAGACACAAATGTAAGGGAAGTAATGCTTACTGACGCAGCCTACTTTTACTTTTCATTTAAAAGCCATTTATTACTTCCTTTTCCATGAAATTTTTCTGTTATTTTTTTTTTTTTAACTGAGGTATAGTTGATGTATAATACTATGTAAGTTTCAGGTGTACAACATAGTGCTTCATAATTTTTAAAGGTTATATTCCATTTATACTTATTATAAAATATTGGCTATATTCCCTGTGCTGTACAATATATCCTTGTAGCTTATTTATTTTATATAGTAGTTTGAACCTCTTAATCTCCTACTGCTATTTTGCCCCTCCCCCTTCCCTCTCCCCACTGGTAACCACTAGTTTGTTCTCTGTATTTTTGAGCCTGTTTCTTTTTTGTTATATTCACTGTTTTATTTTTTAGATTGCACATCTTAGTAATATCCTATGGTATTTGTCTTTCTGAGACAGCTTACTTTTTACAGACCCTCTGCTAAGAGTTTTATATTGAGAAACTCATTTACTTCTTCTTCCAGCTGCATAAGGAGTTTATGGTTCTCTTCCCTTCATGAACAATGACAGAACGGCTCACAGACAGGAAGTAATGTGGCGGGGTCTCATTACGTGTATGGATGGGAACAACCCATCATCAAATTCCTAAGCCCTAGGCACCGTCACAAACTGCCTTCCTGAAATCTCTTCACCAGGATGGCAGCGCCAACCACAGAAGATGCAAACACACGGACAGACGTGTGTATTGTCACCACAACGCTGCAGCTGTAGCATGGTTTGGCCATCATTCCTTCTGTGGGCTGTACCACCCCATACTTCACCGCAGACCTCAGACCTGGGGGCAGAGGAGGGCCAGCCACACATAGCACCAGGAAGTGGCTTCCTCCAGCCTCTTTAAAAGATGTCAGATGCCTCCTATTGTGCGTGGTACAGAAAGCTGATATGAAATGTTTAAAATGTGGGCACGATGATCCACGCTCCAAATTAAAAAGAAAAAAAAATCTGCTTTCAGAAAAATGAAAGAAACCTACCAATAAAGAAACTGAGAAATAGCCATTCAGATGAAAGTGAAATGCTGACACAATGCCAATTTCAACTTAAGAAAATAGACCACTTCTTGGAGCGTGAAATTTCCATGCCCTCAGGCGTTACTCCTACAGAGTGAGCCTGGTCCTGATGCATCTGGTCTTAATAAATCTTATTCCATATTCCTTAGATTACTATTAAAATAGGGCTACAAGGAGTGTCTCTTATGAACACAGGGACTATTGCAAGTAATTACAGGGAAAAACAATAATGTCTGCCTTTGTTATGAGGGTAGTTTACAATTAGCAGTAAATGCCATTGTGCCAATATATGCGGTAGGGGATGGGGCACTAGAGAATTCGAGATACAAATCAGATTTTGCAAGCAGAAAAAGCAAATGGCAGTACCTCACGTTATCAGTACTTCTCCTTAATAACAAGGGTAAGTGCCAGAGTCTCATCCCAAGAAAGGGAAGCTTAAGCCAGAGTGCCTTATCAATCTGCCATGAGAGACTCAAGGTGTCAGGATTAAGTCCTGCAGGGTCACAGCGTGAGATGACGATAATGTGCAAAGACAACCCAAGGATCAATATTCCAAAAAGCAACTGGATAATTGCTTCATATCACATCTAACACACGATGATAAAGAATGTCAGAGTAATTACTCCTAGGTTACGGGGGACGACCGCACGGCAATTATCATCCTGGCCTGGGCTGGTATGTGTGGCTTGTGTGTCTCTCTCACTGCTGCTGTATTACCTCCTTGCAGAGATGTCACTCATATTTGTAGATTTACCCGCGGGCGGCGGGGAGGGGGCACAAGTGTTCCTTCTGAACTACAGAGATTGAAGTGCACCGATTTAATATTCGCGTCTTACTGGTAAAAGCTCGAATCCATGCGACAAAGGCTGACAAGAAAGGCAAGTTTTGCAAAATGAACCTAGGCCTGGAAGCATCCTCTGGATTTTTTCAACACTCTTCCGTTATCCCTGTATACCCTAATTCCTGAGATTTTGAATAATAAAGACAATTGAGACAAGGGTTCTAAATAATGTTTCCAGCTTTGCCATGTAAAAATAAATAAAGCTTAAGGGAATTGGGGAGCTTTTGTTAAGTTCAATCTCTCCCTTTCACCATTTTCTGGGAGGGGATCATACCACCTGTAGAACTCATTACTGGGAGCTTCGGCAAGAGTTGGACCATGGAAGGTAAAACAAGGGAGGAAAGAGAATCTTTCTTGACTATGAGTGTTAAATTAGCATCTCTGGGCCAGTCTGAGAAGTCAGAGGTAAACATGATCAGTCTGGGTGGTAAGGGTTTTTCTGTTTCTGGACTAAGGGCCAAACTCTGCCTCTGTGTTTTTCAATGTCAGCAGAAACGTGCAACTTTTTTTTTTTTCCACTTTTTTTTTTTTTTAACATCTTTATTGGAGTATAATTGCTTTACAATGGTGTGTTAGTTTCTGCTTTATAACAGTGAATCAGCTATACCTATACATACATCCCTATATCTCCTCCCTCTTGCATCTCCCTCCCACCCTCCCTATCCCACCCCTCTAGGTGGTCACAAAGCACCGAGCTGATCTCCCTGCTCTATGCGGCTGCTTCCCAGTAAGTCAGAAACATGCAACTTCTTGAAATGCTCATCTCTTACCTGAAATAGACAACAGCTGGCTGTAAATAAAAACGATAACCCATATCTACAAATCTGGGCCCTCTCCTAGTAATAATGGTGCTTATTTATTGAGCAGTTACTACGTATCAAGCATTGAAGTGCTTTATATGTATTAATACACACTGTGTCATTTACCTCTCAGCCACTCTCTGCAGTCTTACTGTCATCCCCATCTTACAGATGAGAACGCTAAAGCGTTGGAAGGTTCAGTCACTGGGCAGTTTCATAGCTACTAAGTAGCAATCAGGATTTAAACCCCCTAAGTCAGGGGTTTTAACTGACTGCCCTTTCCAATGTTCATCAAATGTTTTCTAACTGGTAGCTGGTCTGAAAGTGCTGCACAAAACCCATTTTGGTCTAGATTTGCAATTCATGTTATCATTTAAAAAAAACAAAAGAAAGGGAGGAGGGGAAAGTAAGGTTACTCAGTGCCTACAGACAAATAGAAGCTTAGTTTAATTTCCTGTCATATAGATAATTAGGCACCAACTAGGTCCCTAAGGTAATTAAAAACATAATAAACCTAATGAAACAAGGGCTGCATCCTAGTTAAAGAGGAAAAAATAGAAGTCATAAATCACTAGTAAATCATGAATTTCCACAACAGGTGGATTGTGCTTGTTTTAACAAAAACCTACTGGCCTTCCTTAGAATCAGGGGTTGAGCTCCAAGTCAGCTGTGGATGGCCTAGCGTCACTGAGGGCAGAAACCAACATGTTATTCCCCTGTCATGGGACAGCGGCAGAGCCTGGAAGGCTCAGAAACTGAAGAGCCGTTTGGTTTCTCTGGGGCACCTTGAGTAGCTGGAAAGCCAGTCTTCGTTGGGGAGAGGAGAGGTGAGGGAGGCGCCCCAGGAGAGACCCCAGGCTCGCACGATCCCCCGATGTGCTCAGACCTGGCTATGCCATGTCCTGAGCTGGTGACAGTATTTCTTCCTGCATGACTTAAAATTTCATGACTTAAGTTGTTAATTAGACAGCCATGTTGACTACCCTAGAAAATGAGGACTCAAATGAAATAAAGACAGTGAGTAGGAAATATTAGAAAAGAAATGGCCAAAAATATTGCTTAATGAGATTTGGAGTTGGGTGTACAGAAAGAGCCCCAGCTAGGATGTCAGAAGGTGATGGTTTGAATTCGACCTGTCCTCCTCATTGCTGTGCAACTGTAAGCAAGACACCTAACATCTCTGGGCCTCTGTTTTCTAAAGCTTTAAAATGGAGAAAAGAATTCTTGTCTCGTGGATGTTTGTGAAGATTAAACAAGTTAAAGCCTGTGGAAATGACTAGGAAGCTGTCTAGTATGTAGTGAGTTCTCAGTAAACCTAGATAGGTGAATCTGAAGCAGTGCCCGATGTAACAATATTAATAATACAACGACCACAGGTTCTGTGTTGGAGAAATCTATTCCATCCTTTCACCAAGAACTAAAATGTCAACTTCATAACATGATTCATATTTGTCTGTATTGTAGGCTACTTGTGGGTCTTCTACTGTGTCTATATTTGATCTACTACCAGAATGCTTAAATCATTATGGCTTTACAGTATATTTTATGGCTTTACAGTATACTGATGTAAGTCCTTCCTCATTACTCTTGTAGAATTTTCCCAGCTAAGCTTGGTTTACTTTTCCTTGTGCACCCTAAGAATAGCATCTTTAGGTCAAAAATTCATCTTGGTATTTTAAAGAATATAAAAAAATTCATGTTGAATTTATTTCTTATTTACAGAAAATTAACGTTTTTTATGAAATTAAGTCTTTCCACTCAAGAACACTGTATCTTCTTGCATTGGCTCAAGCCCTTCTTTGTATCCTTAGGCTATTTTAAAGTTTTTCTTTTCATGTAGATCTTGGAAATGTTTTAAATATATTGATAGTTTATTTTTCAGTATAGTGTATATTTTTTGAAATAGGACTTCTGTTTCCATTATATATTCTCCTTGTTTATTGCTTATGTACATAAGCTGATATTTTCACATTTAATACTGTATACAGTCATGCTTGTGAAAATTTTTATTAGACAGTAGTTTTTCTTTTTTCACTTGATTCTCTTGGGCTTTCTAGGTATACCATAATGTCTAGAATACCTCTAGAATAGTGATAAATTATGGTGGACATAATTAACACCTTTGCTTTATTCCTTTCACGGAAATATTTCCAGTGTTTCCCCATTAAGCATAAAGCTGGCTTTTGTGTTGAGGTCAGTGTATTTTTTCATGCTAAGAAAGAATTCATCCATTGTTTTATAGACTTTAACTTTTAAGCCATGTAAATATATTACATAATCAAAATCAATACATATGATTTTAGAAGAAAAATCAATTAATTTTATCTCAGTGGCAAGCGTCTGGCTCTATATTTCAAGAGGTTATGGTGAAAGCATACTTACACAATCAGTTCTCATCGAGGTCCCTGGACCAACAGCATTGGCACCACCTGGGAACTTAGAGAAATGCAAATCCTAAGGCCCCACTGCAAACCTATTGTATCAGAGTCTCTGGGAGGTGGAGTGGCCCAGTCATCTGTGATTTACCAATCCTTCTGGGGGATTCTGATGTGACTTAAAATCTGGGACTCCCTGGATCAGCCAGATTAACAAGTCAAAGAGATGATGAACCAGGACTTTCTAGGGTTACTGATAGGAAAGAGTCATCACTGACATTCAATACATGACCATATGGGGCCACAGCTGAAGGGGGTACTAGGGGAATATACAAAGCTTTCATCTGCCCCAAACTCTTCCCTTCTCTAATCTGAAAGAGACTCTCCCCTCTAACTGAATTGCAATCTCAATCACAAGTTCTCACTTTGATTAAAGAAGACATGGTACATATATACAATGGAATATTACTCAGCCATTAAAAAGAATGAAATAATGCCAGTTGCAGCAACATGGATGGACCTAGAGACTGTCATCCTGAGTGAAGTAAGTCAGACAGACAAAGAAAATATTGTATGATATCGCTTATATGCAGAATCTAAAAAGAAATGATACAAATGAACTTATTTACAGAACAGAAACAGACTCACAGACCTAAAGAACGAACTTATGGTTACTAGGATGGAAGGGTGGGGGGAAGGGATAGTTAGGGAGTTTGGAATTGACATGTACACAGAAAAAAATAATAAATAAAATAAAATAGATAACCAACAAGGACCTACTGTACAGCATAGGGAACTCTGCTCAATATTATGTAACATCCTAAATGGGAAAAGAATTTGAAAAAGAACAGATACATGTATATGTATAACTGAATCACTTTGCTGTACACCTGAAACTACCACAACATTGTTAATCAACCATACCCCAATTTAAAATAAAAAGTTAAAAAAAATTTTAAAAATAAAGGAGAGACTGCATCACCGAGAGATTTCCTGCAGTTGAGAAAAAGAGCCCACAAGCACAGGGATGCAGGCAGAGGCAGCTGGACATCAGCTGGAGCACAGAGAGTGGTCGGGGGGCACAGGCAGGACACTGACAGCACCCGTTGTCTCCATCATGTCACCTGAAATCAGACTGTGACAGTGCTGCCCTCTAAACTGGCATATCAGCATCATTATGTCATCGGATTAGCAAACTCCATCTTGGAAAGTCTGGCACCAGACAGCACTTCTGGTAAAGAAATCCACAGAAACTGTTATTCTTTACAGCTGAGCGACAGGATTGTAAATGCTACACTCACAGTCTGGGACGGGGCAATACATCTAGGGAGAGAGGTGGCATTCGAGGGACAAAATACTGCACGAGGAAAACCGGGCTGAGGAGGAAAGTGGAAGCAGACACCAAAGGCAATAACGTCACATTTTACCAACTGCCAGCCTCACGGCTCCTGGGGGGTGCTGCCAGGAAACTGCTCCTGTGTGCGGGGAGGCGAGGGCACAGGAAGGTGGCAGCCGTGCTCAGGATGGGTACAACATGCCTTCCACGGGTGCACCGCACAAGGAAGTGGGACAAGAAAAATCATGTCTGATGTGATTCAAGCAACTAGCGGGTGAACGGGGATTTGAACAAAGCAGCAGAACCCTTTCACCCATTCAGATTCCCTTTATCTTTATCTGCTTATAATTTTTTCTTTAAACAGTAACTTTTCTTCAGCCTCATCCTCAACTTTAATATCAGTAAAGCCATTGGTTTGATATTACGTTTTATTTTGTTTTCAAACACATGAAAATTAATGCCTAATTATTTTCTAAAAGCTATTCCATAATGTCTCAAATAACTTGAGTGGTAAGCAGGCCAAATTTTAGCAAAACCAGCTCTAGAATTTGCTTTCTTTCTATTATTCCAATTAGTTACACAATAGACCAGAGGTTCACTTTCGCTTAAGAATAGACTGTTGGACATTCTAAAAATACATATATACCTGATTTCCATCCCCAGAAACTCTGATTTAGAAGGACCCCCAGTAAGATCCAGAAGACTGAATTTTTAACAAGTATCTGAAGTTGCTTCAGGGCACTGAGAGGGACACCTTTACGGGGTAAGATCTTTGGAGTAGTTCAAGAGAATCTTTAAGGTAATACCCTGACCTGTAAAATGATTGGTCATTTAAAAACCAGAGCAGCTGAGGAATTGTCTTCCACAAGGGTGGAGAAAAATGATCACAACATGCCCAAAGCATGGAGGCCTGTAGACAGAGATTTCCAGGAAGCCTGTAGGGTCAGGAATGTGACACTGGGAAGAAGCGTAGAGGCTTTTTGTCACAAAAGCCAGAGTCATGGGGGATTAAATGGGAGATTACAAGACCCATGGGTTCCTGGCCCCTGAACCAGAGCCACTCTGCAGAAAAGGGAACAGAGCTGCTTCTCCTGTTTCTCTCCACTGCTGGGTTTTGTGATGATGCTAAGAGTCTTGATCTAAGTGGAGACTTGAGAAACATGAGCCTTGCTACTTAATCTGCCCATTAAACATTCTTCCTATACATTCTCTGTTATTTATGTTTCATTATGTAGTCTTTTGTTAGGAGGGCTTCTGGGGTAAGAAGTTGTATGGATAATAGAAGGAAAGGGACCACAGGACTCCGGTTGCATAGGGGTGTGGGGAGATGGCTCCTTGAAGACAGAGGCGCCTTGAATTAGGGACAAGGGTCAGGAATAGCAGGCACTGGTGCCTTCCTGTGCTTGGAAGGGCACGTACGTTTAGAGAGGTTTTCTGAGTAGGACTGAGATGAACTGATGGACTATACCACACATTTTTCTTTTCTCTTCCCCTCTCTCTTCAAGAAATGACATCTTTGCCTTAGCATTCCATCAGTTCAGCCCCTGTAGCTTCTAAGGTGAATTTTCGAAGATTTGCAGGGAAGTCAGGCAAGAGGTGAGGCCATTTTCAGCAGTCAGAACTCCAGGAGATATTTGCAACTGGGTAACCAACATCTCTCAACCTTGACAGAACTTGATTACAACAGTTTAGTACTAAACACAATGTCCGAACGGATCTTCCTCCGGAGGATGTGAAGAGGTGAAGAAACGTGAACTGCAGTTTGCAAACCTTGGTGCTGTCTGGGGGTTTGCAGAATCTGTCTTCTCTCCCAACCCCCTTCCACAAGGCAGCAAGATAGAATGGCTACTATCTAAATAAACAGACAGGGAGCGGATTCTTCAGCTTACAGCATGGCAATTTCCTCCAAAAGACACATAAGAAGTAGGATTCTAGCAGCTAGACTGAGTAGTCCAGAGGGACTTTGGAAATCTTCTAATTCCACCGTTAAATACAGATCCTCTTTGACTGACAATGGGGTTTTGGCCTGATGAACTCATTATAAATTGAAAATATCGTAAGTTGAAAATGCATTTAAGGGACTTCCCTGGTGGCACAGTGATTAAGAACCCGCCTGCCAATGCAGGGGACAGGTGTTCGAGCACTGGTCTAGGAAGATCCAACATGCCGCAGAGCAACTAAGCCCATGCGCCACAACTACTGAGCCTGAGCTCTAGAGCCCATGAGCCACAGCTGTGAGCCTGCGTGTCACAACTACAGAAGCTCGCGCGCCTAGAGCCCATGCTCCATGACAAGAGAAGCCACCGCAATGAGAAGCCCGTGCACTGCAATGAAGGGTAGCCCCCGCTCGCCGCAACTAGAGAAAGCCCGTGCGCAGCAACGAAGACCCAATACAGCCCAAAATAAATAAATAAAATATAAATACATTTATATTAAAAAAAGAAAATGCATTTAGTACACCTAACCTACCAAATAGCATAGCTCAGCCCAACCTACCTTAAACATGCTCAGAACACTTAATTAGCTTAGTTGGGCAAAATCATCTAACACACAGCCGATTTTATAATAAAGTGTTGAAAATCCCATGTAATTTATTACTGTACTGAAAGTGGAGAACAGAATGGTTGTCTGGAAACAGAATGGCTGTAAGTGTATCTGTTGTGGACCCTCGTGATCCCGTGGCTGACGGGAGCTGTGAGTCGCTGCTGCCCAGCATCATGAGAGGGAATCATCTCACGTATCGCTAACCCAGGAAAAGCTCAAAATTCGAAGTACAGTTTCCACTGCACGCGTATTGTTTTTATACTGTAAGATTTTAAGCAGGCTAGCAACGGGATCCGCCCACCCTGAAGTCCCAGGAACACTCTGTGGCATGTGGATTACAGGGTCACAGGTGAGGAAGCAGGGAGGCACGTCCCCAGTCCTGCACTGTTCCAGAGAAAGGTGATGCGTGTTATAACTACAGCCATGGAGATCATAAAAGGGTAAGGTTAGCTTATGAGTATCATTTAGAGATAGCATTTCTAAGAATAATTTATAAGATTGTGTTTATAAGAATAACTAAAAGGTGGAGTTTATAAAATGACTGAGATTCTGGCCTGAGGAAATACAGGACGTGTCATTTAATGAGAGGGTGGCAGGAGGGGCAGGTTGGAGACCGGCAGGGAATCAAAAGCACTGTTTTCAGCATGTCAAGTTTGAGGCCCGTGAAATATCTATGTGGAAATGCATCATTAGGAGTTTGCTACTTGGCTCTGGACCTGGGGGAGAGGTCAGGGCTGTAGATATAAATCTGAGATCATCAGTGTTTAGATGCACTGACTGAAAGCCAGAGGGCTGGAGAAGAGGACCCAAGGAGAGAGGGCCCGGCTGGAAGCCCCCCGGACACTTCCACATTTCAATACTGGCCGGACGATGCAGACCCAGGAGCAGAGAATGAAAAGGAGCAAGTGACAGAGGAGGTTGTAAGTTATCAAGCTACTGGTCTCATCTTCAAACTCACCCTTGCTCGCCTGCCCTGCTTTGTAATGTGGGGCTACGACCTACCTTTCCTACTTTGCCAGGAGCTCTCCATTAGGCTCTGGCTCTAGAGGGCGCCAGAGGGAAGGCGCAAGGCAAGCGGAGTCAGAAAGAGCTTGGGGTTTGCTTTCCCTTTGGCTTCATCCCAGTCTCCACTGTTCATCCTAGGGGGGACAGTCCTTTTTTTATTAGCAGCAGCAGCTTATTTCATTTTACCAGCATTCACAGAACAAGGCTCATAGCATCCCGCTCAGCAACTCCAGCACCAGCCAGCATGCCCTCCTCCAAGGCCTGGGTCTCAGCCCCACTGGGCCCCTCCTCTCGGCTTCTAAATCGGAATTATTATAGCCTCATCCCTCAAGGTGGGCAGTCACAGCCTCCGTAACACCTTGGTGATCTCCTTTCATGCAGTTCAGTGACCTAGTTACTGTTCTTTACATAAGGCTATATCATCCTACATACCCCTTTCAGTTACCTAGTTCATATTCTTTTTTGTTAAGGTTTTTTTATTAAAATAACGGGAGGATGTGCTGTCACAGAAGCCTAGAGAAAAAGGAAGATTTCAACAAGGGCGGTGAAATAAGAAAGGGCCAAATAATGGACCTTAGATTTAGCCCGAAGGTTCTGGTGACCACGATACGATGTCTGTGTACTGGTGGGATTGGGAGCCAGGTGGAGAAAAGGGGTTGGATTACAAAGACCTTCTGGAGTGGGAGTTGATGAGAAAACTTCCAAGACTGAGTTTATAAAATGACTCCAGTGTTTTTGGCCTGCAGAAATGGTAGATGGAGGTGTCATTTCTAAAAAGATGGATGGATTTGGAGGCCCGATGGAGTTAGCTGAGCAGAGAAGGCGGGGGGTGAGAAGTACAGACAACTAACGTAGCTGCCTTTCTAAGGATTTTTGCCGCTGGGGGCTTTAGTTTTCAAGATCAGAGCTGCTAAGGCACGTGTGGGGACTGATGGAGGCAGATGACACGAGGGAGATGGGGTGTGACTGTGAGACTGAGGCTCTTGAGTAAAGGGTGAGAACAGGTGGGGTCCAGGGGACAAGGGAAGGATTTGGCTTCTAATAGAACCAGGGGCCCTACTCCCAGCTGTCCAAGGACGACAGCACAATGTGTGAATTCAGATGCTGGGAGGTTGGGGGATTTGGTGATGGGAAAATCAGGTGATTCTTTTTTTCAAACGTTTATATATTTTCATGATTAAAAAGAAAAAAAAAAAAAAACCCACAGCCAGAGAGCCTCCAAACAATCTACACTGCAAAATAACCAGTGCCACCCGTGGCATTACCAGAAAAGCACTTTTGATTTCCAGTGATGACAAAAATCAATATTCAAGGGTGCACAAGTAATACAAATTATCTTCTCAGTATGGAAAAGAAAGATATAGGTCTCTCACATTCCGGAAGTGATGTGAGTACCCATAATTACCACTATAAATTTGCTGAGTACTAAAAATAATTCTGTATTTTCCTGTAGGATTTGCAAACTAATAATAAGCGATTTCCAGCTGTGTGCTGTGACAGCAAAAAAAAGGGTCTAACATCATTATAATTACATTTTCCATATCCGTATTCACATTAGAAAATACTGGTTAAGACCCATCTGCTTAAACTATTTCTTTTTGTTGTTAAAATCTCTCTGGTAGGTGACTTTTATGAAATCTGACTAGATTGTGTCTGTTGGACTTCAAGAGGAAGATGATCAAATATATTACCTTTCAGTCTTTTAAAATACATACATACATATGATCGTGAAACAAAAGGACTAATAACAGTGAGAACTGAAAATTTTTTCTCAGGCCAGATTCCATACCCAGATCCCAAGGGCTCCCCTCAATTTGGCATCTCAAGCTGCACCGAACAGCAGGCTTCACCCTACAAAGCACTGGGCCCAGCTCACTTCATTCTGCTTGACAAAGTGAGTGTGATTGTCTCAGAACAACTAAACCCTATATCTATTCCTTGGGTCTATTTTCTCAAACTTCAAATGGACTTCTGAGCACTTGAAACGTCACCACCAGAAGAAAGGAGATAACTCTCGGTCATGAATTCACTGCTACTTCTTGGAGGGATTCGGAAAAGGGAATTACTCTTCAGGACAACTTGATGGGTTTCGCTGCCTACTGGCTGGGCCACCCCTCCCCAGGCTTCCCACACAGCTCATTTCAAAGCCCACAGCATCGTGGCTCTGGTCCAGGCAGACAAGATGAGGCCTGCTGATGCCGCAACAGCTCCCCCAAGGAAACCCAGAGGAAACAAGGAAGGCAAGCATCTGCCCTGGAGTTGAATACGGAAAATTCTCTCAAAAATATAAAGGAGAAGAGTTTAACTAAACCACAGACATAGAAAACAAATGTATGGTTACCAAAGAGGAAAGCAGGGGGAGTGATAAATTAGGAGTATGGGATTAACAGATACACAGTACTATATAATGAAATAGATAACCAACAAGGACCTACATACCGTATAGCCCAGGGAACTACACTCAATATTTTATAATAACCTATAAGGGAAAAGAATCTGAAAAAGAATATGTATATAAAATGGAATCACTTGGCTGTACACCTGAAACTATCACAACATTGTAAATCAAGTTCACTTCAATAAAAGAAGGCCCTTAACATTAAAAAAAATCCAAATAAACATGGTAGGTGACTTGAATCGACATTATTCTAACTAAAATTTCCTAAAATTTAACAGGAAAGCAACAATTAAAATTGAAAACAACTACCAGCATTATATCTATCTATCTTCTTTACCTACCTACCCACCTACCAATCAACCAACTATGGTACTATGTGCCAGATATCTTATCGCCAGGAATAAGATTGATGTTTTGTGTTGTTGTTGTTCTTTAAAGTTTTGTTTGCAATCTTAACTTTTCACTGAAGTATAAAGTACATACAGAAAGGTGCATACTCATACATGTACAGCTCAATGAATTTCTGAAATTCATTTACAACTGTGTAACCAGCACAAGTCAAGGAAAAGAACATCAACACCCTGGAAGTCCCTTGTGCCCCCTTCTAGTAACTATCCTCCTGAAGATAACCTCCATCTTGACATCTAAGGCATAGAGTCATTTTCCTGTTGTACTATACAGAAATGGGATCTCCCTCCGTGTAGTCTTTGGTGTTCGGCATTTACTTTGGTCTTTTAACTATGATTGGAAGCTGATATAATTTATTGAGCTCTTGGTTTACCACGTGTCAGGCACTACGCAAAGCCCTCTACTGCATCATTATCACATTCAATCCCCACCATCACCTAATAATTAGGCAATACTATTATCTCCTTGAAGCAGGTGAAGAAATTTCAAGCTCAGGGATATTAATATGTACTAAGTCATCCAGCAGTAAATGTTGGAGCCAGGATTCATACTTTGTTTATCTGGCGTCCAAGTACAAGTCTTTCCCATGCAGGCTTTCACGAATGTACACAAGGCCAAATGTTCTTGAATCACCAAAACCTACCAGGATCTGAGAGCTTAGGAAACACAGTCATTGGATCTGATGTCTTATTTATTTAACTGAGATCATACACCCAACTTAGCATGCTAACTCAGACCCTACGTATTAATCTGAACAGTTGGTACTTTCCTGACAATGTAACTTGCTGTCAGCTAAACTCTAAAGTGACACACAGGATTACAGCATGTGGTTGAAGCATCTTTACTTTGATTAACTGAAAGTAAAACACACTTGCCTAAAGATATAGTCACCAAAGTGAGAGAGTGGCATGGACATATATACACTGCCGGATGTAAAATAGCTAGTGGGAAGCAGCTGAATAGCTGGGAGATCAGCTCGGTGCTTTGTGACCACCTAGAGGGGTGGGATAGGGAGGGTGGGAGAGAGGGAGACGCAAGAGGGAGGAGATATGGGGATATATGTATATGTATAGCTGATTCACTTTGTTATAAAGCAGAAACTAACACACCACTGTAAAGCAATTATACTCCAATAAAGATGTTAAAAACAAAAAATAAGATATAGTCACCAGAGACAGATCTTGTTGTTTATTGCTTTGCTCATCAAGCACTTGTTAACATCTAAAGGTAGCTGATATACCTGTGAATATAATGTGAACTTATATTCAGTAATAATTTAAATATTATTTATATTCAATGCAGGATGGCCCATAATGAACAAGTAAATGTAAATGATAAAATGAATAATAGTGAGGCATCCTATGAAATTCTAAATAGCCATGAAGAAAAAAGAAGGAGGGAAACTTAATGTACTGTTACCGGAAGATGTTAGTGACAGAAAAGTATTGCAGGGGATCCCAATTTATGAACATGAGCATATGTGTTTATGTGTGAGTGGACGTCTGGAAGGAAACATAGGTACACATAAGCACACACAGACAAAAGAGGAAGGTAGTCATTAGAACGGATGTACAATAAGATATTACACATGGTTGTTTTTCTAACCATTGATACCAAATAAAAGTTAATTGGGGAATTTGTATTGGCAAAATATTTAATAATATAAAATTATTAATGCTTTTCAGCTGTGATCATAGCATTACGGTTTTTAAAAAGCATTATCTTTTAGAAGTACATACACAAAATTTTGGATGAAATCATATGGTGTGTGGGATTTGCTTGAAAATAATCATGTGTGAGACAGGATTTGTGGGTAGAAATGGACTAAGAGTGGGTGTGTGTTGATTCTTGTTATAGCTGGCAATGGGTGCACTAGATGACCTATACTATTTTCTCTGCTTTTATATACATTTGAAATTTTTCATTGTAAAAAGTTAAAAAGAAAAATAGTGATGCTTCAGGGGGTTGGTCAAGTGTTTTCAATGCTCTTTTGCTTGATTGTATTGTTGTGCTTTTCTCTACAGAATATATTTAGCATTTATAATACAACACACTAAATAAAAGATAAAGAAAGTTGTTGATAAGGCACATTTTGCAACTGAGACTCACTTTTCTTACATACAAAATGTACTAGTGTTTCCCTTCAAAAGTCAAATTCAGAATACTACTGAAATCACAGGAACAGTCTGCCAACTGTTATGCATTAAACAATTTAAGCTGATCAATTTTCTTCCAAAATACCACCTCTTTCACTGTTACCAGTGTTAACTACAAGGCGGTAAAGAACTCCCTATTTGAAAGATAACTTGGAAAAATTATTGAGGGTGGATAAATTGGTGGAAAATAAACATTTTCTTAGAGAATTAGAACCCTGAAAAACTCAGAAGGTTATTTCAGGGTGCATCTGCCCGTTGTTCCTGATTCAGCTCTGAGTTTTTCTTTTCCACTCCATCCTGGGATATGTTATATTCACAGTGGAAGATTTCTGTGTTCTGCAGCATAAGTACCCAACCTCTGAGAAGAAAAAAAAACCCTTCTGTACAGAAAACAAGGTGAGTCAGTCTGGTAGAACACTGGAATTTTGGACCACCAGAAAAATGTCTTCTTTAATATGGACAGACAGACTCTGGCCTTTGCAATCAAAAGATGAAATGTCTTTAATATGATGGAGATGCAAAGATAGAAGAAGGGCAAAGGGAAAATTTGCAGCCGAGAAATGAAGAATGAGAAAAGTTTCCACATTACTGTCTTGAAACTCAAACTATAGATTGTAACGCTCCATCAGGAGTTATCAGAATGGCTGGGGGAAGTATTGACTACAGAGGGGCAGGAGGAGAGAGTTTTGGGGTGATGAAATTCTTTGGAATCCAGCTTGAGGGGGTGGTTACATTAATCTATGCCTATGTCAAAACTTATGTAATCAGGCACCAAAAAAAAAAAAAAGTGGATTTTAGTGCATGCAAATTTAAAAAAAAAAAAGGCAATTTAAAGCTCCAAAACATTCTAAACTTCATGGTTGTTAGGAGTATGTCAAGTGTTCAAGATTTTGTAAATGGGTCTGAATGAATGGATGGATGAAACCATGAGTGAACAAAATTATTAGTTTAAAAGTGTAGATAAATTATTGAAATGTTGTTAAAATACACTAAAACTAAAAAGATAAAACCAACTTATGTTCTGAGAAGAAGACACAGTGGGTATTTTGAGGGAGGGGGTTGTCCCAACTAGAGGGGGACCCACAGGTCTTTGGGAGGCTAAGACATTCTGTCTTTGCTCTGGGTACTGGTTCCACAGATGTGCTTGGCTTGTGAAAACTCATCTAACTATACGCTTATGATCTATGCTTTTTTCTCAGTGTATGCTAGGCTCCCATAAAATGCTTAAAAAAAAAAATCATTTCAAAGTCTTTCCTGTTTTTTAAAGCCATATTACAGATGCCTCTCACAATTCAGGTGTAGGGCAAAATTACCTCTCCCAATGAACCAGTATGCTTCTTTCTGCCTCTCCACACCAGCTAATGAGAATTAAGTAACCCATCACTTCAACTTTCTGCCTGGGTTGTCATAAGGATCTGGGGAAGATCACCTGCTTAGCTCTAGGACTTATTCTGCTTGTATATTTTTACCTCTCTCCATGCATGACTTCTAATTTTCTAGTTCTGCTTTAATGATGTTGTTATATATCCCTGTGCTTTGTATTATAAGCCATCTCCAAATGCCTTTTGAAAACAGATCGAGTATAAATCATAACCTCAGAATAAGGAAGTGAATCCTTAAGAGCTTTATGAGCAAAGCTTGAGAAAAAAAACAAAACAAAACAAACCTGTTTTAAAACGAAATGCTACTGATACCTTGTTCCCCAATGCAGCACAGTCTTGACTGGCCACTGAGGGAGAGCAGATACCTATCTTTTCTAGATGAATACAGGGAACGGGAAAATGAACTTTGAGCTTGTATCCAAGGAAGTTGAAAAACATGTTCTAGGTGCCTAAGTATGAAGAGAGAGGAAGTTAAATGAAAACCCCTAGATAGGAGAGGAACGATTCATACCTTAGGATGGTGGAGCTCAGTGATAAATAACAGCTGAGTCTAATTTCATACATGAGCTTTGTTAAATTAGAAGAAAATGGAGTGACTAGCAAAAGAATCTAAAACAAATGTAGCCACTTGCTCATGCCTGATAACTGGATTTTCCAGTTATGAAATTCATTTCATTTTCATATTTCAAGCATACTGAGAATGGCCCCTTATAGGTTGAATCCATAGCTCAGTACAATGAATATATAGTTAGACTTTTTGGAGGAAAAACAAAAATGTCTTAGGACTGATGCAATAAAGTCAAAGTCCTATATCGTTTGGGCTACCCTGAAGGTGAAATGATAGAAATTTAAACCAGAAGATTCTATGGGGATTGCCAGAGCTAAAAACCTTCTAAGACATTCCTATTCTTTCATGGTGCATTACGGTTTCTTCTACTCAGTCTAAGGAAATAGCCTTCAGAGCTTGTCTATCTTCATAAAAAATTGGGAAACACCATCTTCAAATTCCTCTAAAATATACTTTCGTTAAAAAGCCAACTAAGTATGATTCTACCTTGCAAGATGAGAGAAAACAAAAAGAGATCGTTGGAACATATTCCAAAATCTAGATGATTCCAGAGTTGTTCTTAAAATCATGAAAAGAATGAAGATCTGCCATTTTTCTCACTTTGTTGTTTCACTAGAATTCAGCATGGTTTCTTAGGCTGAAGGAATCATTGTGAAATGCCAAGTATGCAGCATTAGCCCCAAGTAGATACTACCTGGTGCCTACAAATGTTTTGAATTTTATGAAACTGTGTATGACTTTTTTTGGTCATTTATGCCCAAAGATTAGTGGTTAGAATAGCATTGCCAAAGCACTTGCAGAAAAAGTATTCTTATTATTCCCTCACGTGGAACCAATGTCTAAGGTTTATAAATATCAAAAATGTGTCACACACAAAATCACACTTAGCTGTGTATTTTTGATTGGTTGAGATTCAAGAGAAACATAAATGGACTTTCCAGGGCTTTATGTTTTAAAAGTTATTCTGAGAATCAGATGGGAGAAAGAAATTGTCACAACTGCATGTCAATAAAATTTTGTCAAGGCATGATTCCAGTTACAGTATAGACAAGGCATATACACATGCACTGTGGACTAGTTTCCTAAGGGCAAGAGAGGGACAGGGGTGGGGGAGAAAAGAGTGCCTGGGAGCAGGCATTCAGAAGGGGGCTACTTGATGAAGTAGGGACGAAAGCGTAGCAGGTGTGTGGCTTAGGTCAAATCATTCTAACACATTTCAGGTTTATTTCGCACATACAATTTCCTTATTGGAATCATTTATCTTGCTGGACTTTACCATTTCTCATGGAATGCTACTATTCTACACAACAACTACTTATAAGAGAATTCTTGGGCTTTCTCATCCTAGACTGTCTTTTTCTTTCTATGCCTTGATTAGAGAATTAAGGAAAGGAAATTCCAGAAAACTTTTTGATGACTGTTCTAGGAAATATTCCTAACAGACCATAGTAGTCTTGAAATCCGCACATGTATTCAAAACAAAGGGTTGCTGCGAGCCCTTCCTACAATGAGCTTGCTTTTATTCTCAGGGGAAAAATACAAAACAACAATAAAAGTTTATTTTAATTAAGAAAAATACTATTCTGGTTTGGCAATGTGAGGGGATATTATGCTGCTACTAAAAAATGAGGTTCATTTTGTTTTAAACTGACATGGCAAAATACATAGTCTACAGCTTAGTGAAAAAAATGAGAGACTGGAATGAAATATTTCAAAATACTGTAGTTGTCTTGGCAGTAGAATGGTGGGGTATTTCTATCTGTGCTTCATAGTGTTTTGCTTTTCCAAATTATTACAGTGAGTTTATTTTCTTTTTGAATAACTGCATTTTGAAAAGTGACCTTGTGGTTTTGATTTTGGTACTTTTCCATTTATTGATATAAGAATATTATTAACTGTATTTTTAAATTATGTAATATGGATACACTATCCTTATTTATGATTTGAATTTTCTGTAGTTTAAAATTGCTTTTCTTGCATTTACAGGGTTCCTCAGATTAAGATTTCTTCTTGGGCCTACATCTTCCTTCCTCACACTTTCCATGTTGCTTTGATAGTTTGCTGATTGAAAACATACACTCCATCAAGTTCAGCTAGTTGCCAATAAGCTTCTTTAGCAGAATCACTTTTCAGATTTAAATATAAAATTATGTGGTGTTCCATGCATTTATGAGAAAGGCAATTGTTTTTAAACTAAGAGCACATAGACTGTAATAAAAATAATATACTTTAAAGCTATATCAAAATCATTGTCTATTAGTATATATAGAAACCAAATAAACCCACTTAGGAAAGGTAAAATCTCCACATTCAGCTCTTCTGAGAAATTAGCTAAATTAACCAGAAGTTCCTACCACACTGAATAAACCCTAGATAGATTACAATGAATGTCAGTGAAGTTTGTTTTTCTTTTCATATTCTGCTTTGGCAGGAATTAACTGTGAAAATTACATGTTAGAAAAGGTTAATTTTAAAGACAATTTTACTTTACAGGAGTATGTTACTAAATGAATTAAATAAGGTTTTCATTGCGAATTTGGGAATAAAACAAAAGAAATTCTCTCTCAATGGCTAATGGATTTATGATTTATAATAATGAACGCTGATTTATCCAATGGTTCGTCAAGTGTTTATGCTGCCACTTCCAGGAAACTTCTCCTTTCCTCTTACCTGGGAAATTTGAATATTTACTTTCAGTGAATATTTGTACATAAACAGTCCCCTTTCCTATTGATTAAACTGGCAACAGCTTAAATATTGTGGAAAGGATGTTTACCAGGATACAACATGCATACTTTTTTAAAACACTGTGAAGAAATTAACATGTTTTTCAAAGTCTGTCCTGTGATTCTATAAGATGTTAGTAGCTGTTCATGCAAAAATAATACTATGGTCAAAATAGGTTTGAGAAATTCCATGTTAGAGTTGAACAGGGTCTATTATTATTTTCTTAACTACAGGACTTTTCAAAAAAACTTACAATGTCTATTTTTAATTTCCAAGAGGAGAATAGAGAATGCAGTATTTTCTCCACTTGTCTGATCAAGTAACCCTTGCAGATTAGTGTCCTAAGAACATACTTTGGAAAACACTAAGTCACTACATGTTTGCAAGTTTAAATAAAATCCCATTTCCCATCCTTATTTTATTATGTTTTAAAGTCATCTAGCCCCTGTTGCTCAGTATATGTTATCATTTGGACACCTCCCAAGCAAATGCCTTCTATAATCTGTTAAAAATAAAGAAGCACAATAATCAATGTTTAATTTTCCCCCCATTTAGAATCTTATAGAATCTAAATAGCTCACTAAGTTCCATTTTTTTAATTAAATGTTTTTAATCATAAAGTTTATTCCTAAGAGAAAACTGGATGATTGCAAGACAATTAGGAGGTTATATTTTCCAGCAAAGTCAATATTAAATTTCCAATAAACTAGGGGACCTTTTTAAAAGGAATACAGCTGTCTACGGAGATACACCTGTGAAACAAACTAAAGAAAAGGAACAAAGCTTGGGGAAGATATTTGGAAAATAATTATTTCTGTCTCAACCTTCTTGACTTGGATAAATCTAAAGAGAAATCCAGAGATTTTAACCATGTGATTATTTTTCATTTCAAGGACATCCAAACTGTTTCCAGCTATCTGCAGGCTGCCAGATGTACAAACAGCACCATGTTAAAAATAAAATAGTGGCTTCAGTTAAAAAGTACTTCTGTATTGACTAATTCAACCTAGAATTATAGATCAAAGTCCTTCGGCATAATTTTAACTACCCAGGTTCTGCTTATAGTATGCCAAGTCAGCAGGTACAAGAAAAGATCATGATGATAGGTAGAAATGTAAATGTAATAGGGTGCAATAGAATAGAGAGCCCTGAAATAAACCCACAGAACTATAGTCAACTGATCTTTGACAAAGGAGAAAGGCATACAATAGAGAAAAGATAGTCTTTTCAAAAAAAAAAGGTGGTGGAACAACTGGACATCCACATACAAAAAAAAGAAAAAAGAATCGAGACACAGACCTTACACCCTTCACAGAAATGAACTCAAAATGAATTGCAGACCTACATGTAAAATGCACAACTGTGAAACTCCTAAAAAATCACATAGGAGACTATCTAGATGACCTTGGGTTTGAGAATGACTTTTTTAGAACACCAATGGCGTGATCCACGGAAGAAAGCAGTGGTAAACTGGACTTCATTAAAATTACAAAGTTCTGCTCTGCAAAAGGCACTATCAAGAGAATAGTAAGATAAGCCACAGACTGGGAGGATATATTTGTAAAAGACCTATCTGATAAAGGACTGTTATCCAAAATATACAAAGAACTTAAAACTCAACAATAAGAAAACAAACAACCCAGTTAAAAAATAGGTCAAAGACCTTAACAGATATCTCATCAAAGATACACAGGTGACAAATAAGCATATGAGAAGATGCTTCACATCATAGGTCATAAGAAAAATGTAGATTTAAATAAGATACCACTACACACCTATTAGAATGGCCAAAATTCAGAACTCTGACAACACCAGATGTTGGTGAGGATATGGAGCAATAGGAACTTCCATTCATTGCTAGTGGGAATGCAAAATGGCATAGTCACTCCAAAAGACAGTTCGGCATTTTTTTTTTTTTTTTTTTTTTTTACAAAACTAAACTTACACTTACCATACAAGCAAGCAATTATGCTTTCTGGTATTTACTCAAGGGTGCCGAAAACTTATGTCCACACAGAAACATGGACGTGTACGGCAACACTATGCATGATTGCCAAAACTTAGAAGCAAACAAGAGGTCCTTCAGTAGAGGAATGGTTTTTGTGATACATCAAGACAGTGGCATATTATTCAGCACTAAAAAGAAATGAGCTACCAAGCCATGAAAAGACATGGAGGAAACTTAAATGCATATCACTAGGAAAAGAAGCCAGTCTGAACAGGCTACGTACTGCATGATTCCACCCATTACTGTATGACATCGTGGAAAAGGCAAAATTATGGAGACAGTAAAAAGATCAGTGGTTGCCTAGTGGGGAGGGAGGGATGAACAGGCAGAGCAAAGGATTTTTAGGCCATGAAAATACTCTGTATTATACTATAATGGTGGGTACATGTCATTATACATTTGTCCAGACCCATAGAAGGTAAAACACCAAGAGTGAAATCTAATGTAAATCGTAGACTTTGGCTGATCATGAAGTGTCATTGTAGGTTCATCAGTTGTTACAAATGTATCACTATGGTGGGGGTGGTGTTGATAATAGGGGAAGCTATGTATGAATAAGGGCAGAGGGGGTATACGCGAAATCTCTATCTCCTACTCAGTTTTGCTGTGAACCTAAATCTGCTCTAAAGTCTATTAAAATAAGCAACATTTACAATTATAATAGGGTTAAATGATTAAAATATCCAGGTAAGTATCTTTATTCCCTACTTTATATGGAGTAGTGGATAATTATTGGCTCCCTATTTTACTTTTGTTGTCGTTGTTCTGGTAACAGCCTTTACTTTTTGGTTTGATACAAACCAATCACCACATCTCAAGCCATACTGGTAGGTTCAGTGCAGGGCATGTGACCTAAGCAGTTCAATTAAAGTATATCTTAGGATTTTTGAGAATGCCCAAAAGGATTCTCTTATTTCTTTTTTTCTAAACTTGAACCTGAGAAGTTTTGAAGCTGGAGCTGCTGTCTTGAATCGGCTGAAACGCTAAGGGCCAATGTGTAGTGGCTCAAAATAAAGCCAGCATGGATAACAACATAATAGTGAAAGTGTGGGTGCCAACTGCATAGTGTGAGTTGTGAATCCAGCTATAAATGGAGCCAGTCGTTCCCCTGGATTTAACCAATTGCTAGAGAAAATCAATTCCTTTTCTTGCTTGAGCTGGTTTGGGTTGGATTTTCAGTTGTTTATAACCAGAAGATACATGAGAGTTGAAGTCATTCTACTCATTTTTTTCGAGCAAGATTGATCCCCAAACATATAAATCTGCCAAAACATGCATGTTAGAGAACTTTTGGCTCAGATTAGTGAAAACTCTGTTTCAAAGTGCAAACTTTGGTAGCATTAACAGGACATTTATACTTCTGATTGACCAACTTGGAACTGACGAATAGAACCACTAAGGGGAGGAGTTAATCGGAAGATATTGATACTTGCCATCCTTCCCTACATTTTTTTTGGCCTGAGCTCTGTGTCTGAGGATTCCTGGGGGAAGACATGTTCTGTCAAAGCCTTCAGTAAGATATTTTTCTCCTTCCTCCCATGCTATCATGACATGGTGACAGAAGAACAGCAGCCTTGGATAGGGGGACCCTTTACATTTTTTGGATTCTAAGATGCTTGTGCTCCCAAGTTCCAACCTTTATTCATGAGATTCAGCTAGAAGATTCTGATAACTTGCATGTCATGGCTGCAGAGACTGACCTGGGCATCTATGAAGGGTTTTGGATGAAGCCACCTGTAGTTGCTTACATTATGGTAGAAACAGTAATGGTCAGCCAAGATCTCATGTACTACCTCACATTCCCCAGCCTCCCCTGCAGTTCAGTTGGAACCACATGACTAGTTCTGGCCAAAGGGCCATAAGCAGAAGTAATATGTATCATTTCTAGACAAAATTGAAGTGACCCCAGTCACTGGACTCCTCTACAGAGTCCCTAGAAGCCATATTTTGAGATGACAGCATCACAAAGAAGTAGACCATTGGTCAATGTGGGTCCCTGAGTAACCATGTTGAAGGTATCCACTTGCTCACCATACAGTTAGAGCAACAGATAACCCTTGTGTTGGGCCACTGAACATTTGGTGCTAGTTTGCTATGCAGCATAACCTAGCCTAAACTGACTAATGCAGCAACGCAGAACAAAAAACAATGTGCTGTATAAAGGTGTGTCCTCTATCCCCAAAGCCTAAACTTTAGAAATCTCCATTTTACTGGGCAAGAAACACAAAGGACGAAAGGTATGAGCTTTTCCTAAAAATCTAAATGGGACATGCCAACTCTTGCCCCGATAGAGACGTGATAGGGAAGGGTGGGAAAATGACAAATCCACAGGAAATGCAGGCCTTTTCCTTTCCAGCAGTTTAGAGCCAGAGCCCCAGGTCTTGGGACCCGTGTCCAACTACAGTGAACAGGAAATTCACCTGCCCAAGCACAATAATGTCTTTCTGAATTCGTCTTCAGAATTCAACAACGGGTAACCCACAGGCGTATCTAGCTTAGCCAGCACAGTGTTCTTTAAAATTGAATTCAATATTTAAGATTCAGGAGATTTCACACAAAACTGAATTTTCAGCTTCTCCTGAAAGGTGAGGAGAGGTGATAACTTGGAGCCCACACCCTGACCAGGTAACCATCACCTGGAGCAGAAGAGGAGGCTGCTCCCTTAAAAGGGGCAACGGACCTTCTTTTACCTCTGGTCCCTGCTGCAAACCTCTCTCACATGCTACCACCTGGCTCTTGTAGGTATTTGAATTCACAATTTTAAGTGGACTCTCCAGGATATAACTCTCCACTACTTAAAAACTACGAGGCAATTTTGGCAGCCACATTAAGGCCTTTAGGTTGTCACTCGAGTATCCCTTAAATGTACCACGGAAGTAAATCATTCATAGGTATCCAGGAAAGGGTTAATGCTCACGGGCAATGTCCCTGATTTAATCCCAGAGAGTGGTTTATATACTATGGATAATCTGCCTCAAACTCCAATGTGTTCATGGGAGTTATTTGCATCCTCTATTATTCCCAGGTGTCGGGAGCCGCTTTCTGTGTGCCATTTGCTGGGCAACACAGAGGCTGCGTCTGAGGCTTCAGCCCAGCTTCCTGGAGTAAACTGACCCTACGCGAACGCTCAGATACCCACGCCAGCAGAGTGGATTATTCTCACTTTTCAGCTATATGACCTAATACTCCTTCTCTTCATGAATGAAAAAGAACTCTCTTTTTAAATACAATTCATATGATAAAACCTTAAATACATTGTGCTTTGCCATTCATGAAAAGAATCCAAATATTTAACTATGAATTGAAATCAAGTATTTTTAACTAGGTCCAGTATATTTAAATAATTTTTTGAAGAAAAGCACACCAGTTATTTAAAGAGGATAAAATATCGAACATGTATTTCTTTCAGTCATTCATCTGCTCAGTAAAATAACAAAAGAACTTAAAAAATAAATAAAAGGCCTAGCTAGCTTCAGAATCTGTATGTTTTTCCATGATGAGAGTAATTTGAGATAGAGGGCACACTTCTGTTTGCTGAACAGATAAGTGTAGGAAGACAGTATTTTTATCTAATACTGATATTTGGATAACTGAAAAGAAACAGTGTAACTATGGTAAATTACTTGACAGTTGCAAGAAAACTGCTTTTAGTGTTAGAGGAGACACACAGATAAACAGCTGAGGGTTTTGAGATAAGCTGGAGAGTGATGCTTATTCACACAGATGATTAACTGAAGAGTATTTTATTGGGTTAAGCAAAAAGATAGAAATGATGACAGGGTAAACTACTGGGAATGTCAAGAGGTGTTCTCTCTTTCCAGTGACAAGAAATAAAATGGCAGAGCAGAGTTGAGACTGGAAAAAAGGACTCCCCGAGCATGGATGTCCCAGTCACCGTGGGTGAAATCACCTTCAAACTGGGATTGTATTTCTTTTCATGAGTGGGTAAATGGATACCTACCGATTATATTATTTTTAAGAACCAACTGGGGTGAAGTAATAACCTATTAAGCTAATGATATTTCTTTCCCTGCCTCTACCCTGCCCTCAAGCAGATGTCCAAATTTTTCATAGTACTGTAGTGCTAAATCACTTTATTTTACAGATGAGAGGGCTCACGGCTAATCAATGGCAAGAAAAAGATTAATATTCTGATTCTTAACTCCAAACATAGTGTGACTTGTATTATAGTAGGCCACCAGCTTTTTGCCTCAGACACTATTAAAAAGAATACCAAGCCACACCCATGACTGATTCACTGCTCAGCTGAAAATTCTTTCTCTATCTCAAGAAACTAGACACCAAAGTATCTTAGAGTTTGAAAGTATCTCCCCCTGTTCAGTATTTTATTTAATTGCCAAAATAATTATTTCAGGTGAATGCACACAATTATCCCTTCAGACTTTCCAAACTATTATCCATATAAGAACATTCTATTAGGAAGTAATCAGCATATATCCATGAAGTTTGTGGGACCTTATCCACGTTTATAATTAAATCTGTGTATTCAGTCCAAAAGTAACTTTAGATTGCTTGCCTGTTTATCTCTTTAGACTCTCAGAGATCTCTAGGGATTTATTTTCAGATGAACATTTGCATTTGAAATGCTTTCTGTTGGAGATTGTCGGATGCAGCTTAGTTACCAGAAAACCAGAAGTGTTTACAACAGAGCCTGGCAAGCAGTGATGCAGGGGCCCTGGCACAGCTCCTGGTGGACAGTTGTTCCATATTATCTTTTATGTATTGCATTGCATTTTTAAAAGCAGCTTCATGATATTCCAGATTAAGGACTAATTGAACATGCCAATTAAATGCAATGGGTCCTGTACATTGGTGGAAAAGCTAGCAAAACTTGAAGATGAACTGTGGATTAGACAACAGTATTATATCAATTCTAATTTCCTAACGTGATGGTTTATTTGGAGTTATATCAGAAAATATTCTTATACTTTGGAAATACTAAGGGGCATGTAATACATAAAGGTTAACGGGCATTATGTGTACAACTTACTGTGAACTTGTTCAGGGAAAAAAATATAAATAAAGGTGTATGTTACTTATGTTATATATTTTTATTATATTCAAATATTTATATATTACACATATACATAGTATATAGCTATATATATATGTATACCGTATACACACACACACACACACACACACACATATTCTAGTAAATGTTTACCAGAGTTCTCACCACTATTCCTGTGACTTTTCTGAAAGAGTGAAATTATATTAAAATTAAAAAGTTAGGGGGAAAGCAGCTTCATGAAACCATTTTATTTTCACCTCAAGTAACACTTTTGTAGGCATTCTTCATTTGTTAGCCCTGCTCTGTTTTCCACATTTTTTGACATGGTACCTAGAATTGCCTGCTAACATGCTTTTAAACCCAGCTGCGAAATGTACTACAAGTAATGTCAGTGGTACGATAAAAAAGATGGAAAGTGGGTAATAGCATGAAAATACATTTTTCAACTTGCAGATGAGAGTGGGAAGGCATAGAATGCAGACTTTTTAAACAGACATGAGTGTACAATCTTTTTCATCATGCAAAAATTCTTTCTATTTTCCCCAACACATAACCAAAAAGTGACCTGCAGGCATTTGCTGTCAAAAAGATATCACTGTTACACTACGTATAGCTACATAGACAGATAGCAACAAAAATGTGTGAAGGTTCTTAAATGCATTATCGGAAAGTGAGGCTGGTTTGGGGCTGGATTTTAATATACTTACCCCAGTCATCTTCACTTCCACAGTAACGGTGATGGCAACTGACAATGTAATTATCTTTCAAGGACTGAACTGGTCTAAGAAATATTCTTCTAGCGTGTCACACACTGTTGATATTAAACTGGCGACATGAGAAACCATCTGGAAAAAATCTGGGCATAAGGAAGTTTAGGGGATCTAATCCAAGCTAGGTTTTGGCTGATTTACTTCAGTTCACTCAAATCTCATTTAATAACATGAAATAACACATACAGAAAAAGGAAAGAAAAATGCCATCCTTTGTTCCAGGCTTGATTAAATGGAATCACATGCAAGGAAAACAGTTTAGGGAGCCCTTCATCCAAACCCCTGCTTTCACTGATCATTTCATTTTCCCTGTTAGTAAGACAAACAATGTGCTCTATCTCTGTCTTTCAAACTACGTTTTTAAAAGGTTTTTATAGGCACGTATTTCCTGCAAAGCACTAGCAGAAGTGTGCAATAAAATGTATTATTTTATTCCTTTGATCAATTCCTACCACACTCTGTTAACCCGTTTATCCTGCTAAGAAAACGCGTTTTTCTTTTTAACTTGAAAAAAGAGATTTTCACAGCTGTCTACTTAAGTGAAATATACTCCTTAATAGTTTTAATGTCAAGATAATTTATAGTCTTCCTTTTAAGATGGTACTACGTATTCCTTATTATGTCTAACGCTTGCAAACTGCATATGAAATATGAACGAGGCATGAAAAGCAGGTAGACTTAGAGAGAGGCTTTCCTAGCCCACGATGGAGCAAAGTATATATGCGGCATGACCCTATGGGACCAGGTATTAGCAGCCTGGACAAGGTGTAAGCCTGGACAGAGAAAACGAAGCATCTGCTAGCTTCTGAGGTGGGAAGCTTTTGAGAAGAAGGAGAGGAGAATTGCATAGTAAGCCAGCCCAGTATCTCTCAGGCTTTTTCCATCGTCTCTGATTGACATGGATGCCAAGACATGCAAAGTACGTCTTTCTCATTCTCATTGCTACCACGCAGTCCACAAGTGATATTGTGTTTAGGGGTATCAACCCTCCACCCTCACCTAGGAATCAGCATTTGTGTACAGTTCCACACACAGACAGATATTTGTAGAGCCTGCTTGCCGGCCAGTCATAGCATTGGCAGTAAAAGGGAAGCTGCCGATTTTCTTCTCTGATTTCCTGCACCTGCCATGACTACATATTCTGCTCAAACTATGTACTTTTCAACGCAAGTATAACATGCACTGTGGGATGTTATCTGTCGTTCTCTGTCACTGACTCTCGCTAGCTCCGTCTTAATGCACCAACTTCCTTTTTAAGACTCTTTCCCCAAATTTGGCTCACTCATTTTATTTTATTCCACACAATTCAAAAATCTTACTTTGATCTCTACCATGGAGATAATTTCCATCAGAGATCATATAGATAAAATACAGATGGCACATCAGCCTTACTCTGGAGCTATTTTTTTAAGCAGTGCTTCATTAAGGCCTACCTTAAATAACATCTCAATGATTAAAGATCTCAGAAGAGTTGCTACTACTTCAAACATTTAGAAAGAAATAAATCACCTTTACATACAGAACATATGTCAATGAACTCTAATAAGCCTATACACACACACATACGATACCTTCCAATACTAATTCCCTTTTTGTCATGCATATATAATATCACAGAAAGGAATACTTTGGAGTCTCTATGCTTGGATCTAGGTAAGAAAATATTAGGAGACCTGGAAAGTTTAAGTGCTCAGGGTCATAGCTGCTGGCAAGAAATGTGGTAGAAAATGGGACTTTTCATACTAATTAACTGTGTGTTCACACATGGGTTTCATTTTCCACATCGCATACTCACAGGAGGCCCCATATCACAAAGGGGTCTGAAATCCCACCAGAGATAAAAACAGCTGTCAAAGCCTTATGCAGCTGCTTCAATATGGATAGAGCTAGAAAGACACCCCAAACTGGGGATGATGGGGAATGGGGTGGGGCTGTGATGATAGTAGATAGTAACAATAGAAATAATTATCAAAATATGAAAATTAAATTTTAAATTCTTTACAAGAAAAAGTTGTCTATCTATACGCAGCAGAAAGTTTCTATACTCAAAGCTTCATTAGGAACATCTCGTTTCCATTGGTCAGAGAGGGGCTGGTACCTTCCAGGAATAAGTCAGGCCTGATTTTTATGCTGATTCAGCATAATCCTAGCACACAAAGCAGCCAAGACTTTTCTTTCAGGAAAAGTACACGTGTCATTGTTGGAAGCTACTAAATAGGCTCTTGTTCAACATGGGGTGTCCGGCAGAGATCTCGCCATAGCTCAGATAACACAGTAGTGCGCTCTGTTCTTATTTTAATTCCCTCGGCATCCCCCAGAGTTCACATGACTACAGAAGAAAAAGCAGCAGCTTTTCGCCAGAGTGCAGTTTTCTAATGATAATTGCTGATAAATAACTTAGCATAAAATAAAAGCCAAAGGCACTGTCTAAAATTCTACCCAAACATTTTTGCTCTTCCTCATTTCTTCACTGGCTCATTCATTCATTTTAAAAATGTGTGTGGGGCTTCCCTGGTGGCGCAGTGGTTGAGAATCTGCCTGCTAATGCAGGGGACACGGGTTTGAGCCCTGGTCTGGGAAGATCCCACATGCCGCGGAGCAACTGGGCCCGTGAGCCACAACTGCTGAGCCTGCGCGTCTGGAGCCTGTGCCCTGCAACGGGAGGGGCCGCGATAGTGAGAGGCCCGTGCACCGCGATGAAGAGTGGCCCCCGCTTGCCGCAACTAGAGAAAGCCCTCGCACGAAACGAAGACCCAACACAGCTATAAATAAATAAATAAATAAATAGAGTAGCTATTAATTAAAAAACAAAAACCAAGATTATTGGGCTTCACCCTCAGAGTCTCTGACTGTGTAGATCTGGGGTGGGGACAATACTTTAAAAAAAAAAGAAAAAAAAAATGTGTGTGATTTTCACGACAGATGACGGGCAATATCTTATGTGGGGCAGATGAGGTCCAAAACGTACCAAGGTCAGGTAACATGGACAGAATTTAATCTAGTGTTTAATTTAATCCAGTGTTGGCGAGCAACATGAAGAATACAAGGTCTAAGCAGGTCACCACTCCACCCGGCCAGACTCAGCCCACAATGGGAAACTCAGGTATTAAACTGGCACAATGACGACCTCACTACAACTTGCTAGCAAAACTCCAAAAGCTGAACAAATCTGGCGATCCTGGAGAAAAGATTTTCTCTTATCTTTCTGGTTCACTTCTCACACGTTGTTGGAAAGTAGCAAAGCTAATTGCTTAACTCATCCTTATTCCAATCAAATGCTTGTGAGAGTCAGCCAGATCTACCAACATTTTGAAGAAGGATATTTGGAGAAAGGAGGTGGAAGTGCTGGAAACGGACCCTGAATGAAGTCACTGCCTTGGCGTTCCCTCAGTACAATCCCTGCCTCTGAACACAGCGTTTACTGTGACACATCCTCTTAGGATCCTTCCATTTTCTTTTTCTGGCAAATAATTTAAGTAACAGCAAATGTGTGGCCTTTTAGATCTAGCCATCTTGGAAAAAGTTGACTTTGATCATCAAGTTTATTCTTTGCCCTCTATCCAACCTGTTCTCCTTTTGTTTTAAACATAAACTGGACTCATTTAAAGCAGAATTACTTGTCCAAGAATGATAAAAACAAACAAACAAACAACAAAAACAAACTACTGACGTGTCCAGAAAGACCATAGTCAGTCTTGACTGATCAGGTCATTTTTTAATGAGAACAGCATCAAACACTAGCATTATATTTCTTCTTTTGAATAATTATCATATTATCAAATACTGATATCTGAAAATCAATGCATTTATTAATTCAATCTTGTTTAAAGTACTAGAGTCTTATAAAATAATTCTTATTTTCCTTATGTTACAGAGGAGGGACCTAAGGATCAGAGAGATTAAGGAATTCACCAAAGTTTCTTTAGGTAGTTCCTAGGGTAGAGCTAGGAGGCAAACTTGCATCTCCTAATTTTAATCCCACACACAATGACTCCCCTTCCACAGTTATCCAGCCAGCCACTAACTAGGGGAAGAGGCATAAATGGTGACATAACCTGGTTGTCTTTTTAAACTGGAGGAGACTTCCATGGCCAATTATTTCTTCAGCAAAAAGCCTTGGAATTTGAGGCAGAAAGTGACTTGCCTATGGTGTCTTTAATTTTGATAAATTAAGTTAAAGCTATTGGAGTTTGAGTATGATAACGTATTACATCCCTCTAACTTCCAAGCCATGAATCAACTGAAAAATATATGCAAGGGATATATTATACATAGGGATTATAATTTAAAAATATAATTATATAATATATAATAATATAATATTATATTATATTATTTTATACATATATTATACATAGGGATTAGAACCTTAGCTTTCTTATTGGGAATACTGAACTGGAAAAGGCAGCTTAGACCTAAGGTCAAAAGTCTGTCTACCCACGGACTCCTTGTTTATACCTTAGGACCCACAGATGTTCAGAACTGGGTTTTCTGGACAGAGACTCAAGCAGAGAACTTGATAGAAAATTGGATCTGCCTCACCCCTTAGCAGGCACTGTGGGTGCAAGAAGAGTGACCACATATGAGCAGTGACCCGTATCCCATTGATTTCACTCCAGAAAGAAACATGGACTCAGGGATGTCAGACTCTTTGCCATTAAACTAATCATTTTCCTCCAGGGAGGGAAGCCAGAAAATGACTGAGACAATTCAGCTCTTGTCCTAATTCTTCCAAGAGTCGGTGGAAGTTCTCATCTTATGGGGTGGCAAGAATGTGAGAAGTGGATGAAGAGATGGAGCGGATAGTTTCTCCACAAATAAAAAAATCTACTTTTATCTTAAATGAGATTGCGGTTTTCAACATTTTAACTAAAAAGTAACATCAAGTCTATTTTACTCAATTAACATTTGTGTGATGCATTTAGTGATCTTATCCCAGAGGTGGATTTAATTGGGACCATTATTTAATAGTTTTTATTCACTATTGCTACCAAATAGTTCTAAGCTCTTACCCCTACCTTTCTACATGTGATAGAGTCAGTCCGAGAATACTTGTGCAATACACAAAAATAAATGTTCCTAGTATCGTGCAATACTGAATGGTTTAGCTAAAGCATCGGAAATTATTGTAATGTTTGCAAAAATTCAACAAAATCTTGATTTTTGATGGTCACTTGAACCAGCCATTTCTTCGTAAGAAAAACAAAATAGAAATAATGCTGTAAGATCTTCAGTGACATTATTTGTGTAGGAAGAAATTTCAGGCCCAGAGTTAGAATACACTAAACTGTCTGAAGTTTGCTTCCCTAACCAAAACTTCTTGAGCTCAGCCAATAGAGAAAAGATATGTTGCCACAGGAGCATATTTCTTATACCCTTCCCAGATTCAAGGGGGAGCTCAAAAGCTGAGGGAAAAGAAAAAAAATAGCACAGTGGAGTGAAATGACCACATGTTGCAATGGTGCCAAAAGAACTTCCTTCACCAAGATGTGGGTGAGGGGAACTCCGACATCTTTGGAAAGTGTTTTGGTGACTGTTCTCTGTCAGCCAGCGTGGAACACGGTAGAAATGCCTCACAATTTCAGTGCAGAAGGGAAGGGGCTGAGGTGACAGGGTCCACACAGTGGTAGTTAGGAGGCTAAGGCAGAGGAGCATGGAGTGCACAGCGGGCAAGAGGTCAGCAGGGTAATGAGAATGGAATGACCCACTGGCATCTTTGGTGGGGTGAACTGATTGATCATTAGCTCTGTGGAGCCAAAATGCACAGGATGCCCATGACAGTCTTGCTGGCTTTGCGTCAGGAGCTAATGAATTTCCGCTGATAATAGTAGACTAACCTTGGGCATCTTACCTGAGCTGTGATTCTTCCCATCTGTTTAGATCTTAATGATGCTCAACACAGAGATTCGGGTACAGACCGCATGAGATGTCTGAATAGAACTTAGCATCATGCCTAGCACATAGGAGTCAGGCATACACTGAAGGACGACTGTATGAGCCCATACCATTTGAAAGTGTTTTCTGAGTGGTTACTTGTGAGGGAGGAGATGACGGCTCCTACATGACATGGCTGGTGATGAATAAAGAGCACAATGGCCCTGGCTGTCCCACAGGGGTCATCCGCTGGAGCTCAGTAAGACAAAATCCAAACAAATAGCTCAGAGACCAGGGGATCCTCTAATTAACAGCTGTGCCAAATTAAGCCCAATTCCCCCTTCCGTGCTCTCTGCGTTCCAGCATGAGCTCGGAAGGGTAAAATCTGAGACCACTTCAGAACGCTCTCCATAGTAAACATGTTTGACCATAACCAGGGCGACATTTCCTCATGGCCCTTTTGCTTAGGTTGTTTGACTTGGCTGCTAGGGTCTCAGGCAACCACAGATTTATTTTTTTAAATAAATCTATTTATTTATTTTTGGCTGCACTGGGTGTTTGATGCGGTGTGTGGGCTTCTCACTGCGGTGGCTTCCCTTGTTGCAGAGCACGGGCTCTAGGCGCACGGGCTTCAGTAGCTGTGGCACACGGGCTCAGTAGTTGTGGCTTGTGGGCTCTAGAGCGCAGGCTCAGTAGTTTTGGCACAAGGGTTTAATTGCTCCGCAGCATGTGGGATCTTCCCGGACCAGGGATCGAACCTATGTCCCCTGCATTGGCAGGCGGATTCTTAACCACTGCGTCACCAGGGAAGCCCCAACCATAGATTTTTAAAGCTCTAGTTGGAAGATGACATTGAAGGGCCAATGACAAGCTTCCTAAGTCATGTGGCAGGGAAAACCGGAAGACCAAGCTTAGATTACTTTGCTTTTCTTACGTTTTTCTGTTTGCTGTTTCTTCTTGTTTCAAAACCAAATGGAATGATCTTTTTGTCCCCCCCCCCCCATATCTGAGGCACAGCTATTTTTCTTCATGCTATTGCTCACTAATAGAATCAAAAGCTCTAACACTACTACCTAATCAAAGATTTAAGAGAAGTGGGCATCCTAAATTGGATCTTGTTGTTCTAACCTGCACTTTATAGCATCAGGCTGAATTTTACTAAGCAGAGTTGTACCTAAGGAAAACAGAATTAATTGTTTTGAAGAGTTTCAAAATTTGCCTACTTGAAATATAGTGCCTTGCTGAATGTGATTTTTGAATGAAGAAATACAGAGAAGTAAATTATGTTGCAATTTTTTCTCTTGAAGTGAAATTACAGTGAATGAATCAGCACCTACTATTTGCACGTGAATTTTGTTGCTACCTGTTCCTCTTTAGTTTTGATTGTCTAACGGATTCATTCATGCCTGTATGATTGATCAGAGCTTGCCTTACTTGCAATGGTCAAGCTTGAATGCCAAGATGATATGAGCCTTAGATAGAAGAAATTGAAATACATGAAAAAAAATCCCTAACTGTAAATAAAGTTGGAAACTCTAAGGGTAAGAGCCCTTCCCCTTCTCCTGACAAGCATCAGTCTCAGTGCGGTCTGGATTCAAGTTCCCCAGCTGAAACCAATCACTGCTAATCAAGAGAAAAGTCAGAACAGAACGAGGATCCACTGACCAGAAACTCCACAATGTATTCAGTTTATACCAACATTTGTTCTCAATAAGACAATTGTAATCACATGAACAGAAACAGGGACACTGATTCTTTTTGGTAATATGTCCCAAATGTTTTTATTACGTTGTAAAAGATGAACAATAAGCATAGAGTCGGCCATGTGAGCTACATTGTGATATACAAGAACTACAGTTCAAGTAGGTCTCTTCCAACGTTTTTGTCATTGAAGAAGAACCCCATTACTATAAATAATGCATGCCATCTAACCAAAAATATTTTAGAAGGTAGGTAGTAGATCGCTGGTTAAAAATAACCGGGCACCATGAATGCCCAGAAGTTATTTTATCTCTGAGTAAACAGCTTCAGTTTAAGCAAAGGCTTCAGGGGGAAAAAAAAAAAAAAAAGCCAGATGTCCTAGTATAAATCAAGAGATCCATGATTCTTTAAGTAAATGCAGTGCCCCCAATCCATCATTTATATTGGAGTAACCAGCATTCCGGAAACACGTATCATGAGTGAGTGAGCCTCCAGCACAACCCTGTATTCTAAGAAGCCAGAAGGTTTAATCCCCAAATAGATTAAACTAGACAGATGGGTAAAACTGTTTACGATGTTCCCAGAATGGCTGTTTTTGTGATATGCCTCAAAGAGGACACAGATGCATATGACCCACTTTAATTTTCCTTCTCTAAGCCTCCCTGCTTCACTGAGCCAGGCACAGTTCAGAAGCAGGTTTGAATAAGCCAGGAATGCATGAGTTCCAGGGACCCCCATTTATGACCGGAGAGAGATAAAGATCAGGGCAATGAATCTTGAGTAAACTACCTTCAAACCAAATAAACATGTTCTTCATTTGAACAATATGCCAAGCTATAAATGTCACACACTTTCAATCGCAGTTAATTTACAGTTATTTCTAATGTCAAATTTTCTTGATAAGTGGGATAAGCTCAGAGTATGAATTTGAAAATTCATTGTCCCAACTGTCAACCTCTTATCGGCTCCTTTAGACTTTCAGTGATCTGTTTTGCACTAGCAAAGGACAGAACCAATTCATCACTCCCCATGATCAACAGTTACAGTATGTGCCTTTTTTTTTTCCTGGAAAATACTAGATCGTTCTGGAAGGATGGCTGTAAAAGTGTATTAAACTGTATTGATAAAACCATAAACTAGTTGCAAGAAGAAGAAATGTAAATGAAAACGTCTATTCAAATAGCAATCTACAAGAAGGACAATTTTCAAATCCCATTCATGCCCCTCCATCTTACTATTCCACAAGAGGGACGAGTGGATGGAATTAGCCAGGGCTCTGATCTGGGAATAGATGTGGGAGAAGAGGAGCGCTTCTCTGCACTAGGGCTACAGCTGGTGTAGGGGGATTCAAAAGGCTCTTGCTTTGTAAACTTCCACCCTCTGCCATCTCTCCCTTCTTCCTCACCCACCCACCAGGGCCCCCTCCCCACACTTCCTCCTTTCTCCATTGATATACACACTCACAGCCCTTGACACTCCCTGTCTTTAGAGATTGGCTATATCCTAACCATATAAAACCAAGAATAACTCAAATTCTACGGGCACAAACGTAGCTTCTGCATTTTAGTGGCAATGCTACAAGAAGTGAGGGTTTCTCTTGAAGATTTGTATAGTTTGAAATGAATAAAAGATAAGATGTCTGTGAGCATGGTTCTCACAAGGTTCATGAGATTATTATTCATGTGGCTGTTTATTCCCTCCAAGGCCACACAGCTCAAGTCATTTCCTTCCAAACAACGGTCTTTTAGGACATGTTTATTCGGCGTTCAGAATTTAAACCTCATGCCTTCTTTAAATGGCCCAGCTTGCTACTTCAGCTCCATTTAACCTTCTTACCCTTCCTCCCATTTCCAAAAGAAGCAATTTCAGAATAATAAACTGCACCTAAAGAGTTATAATCAATTTTCATTAAACCATTCCAACAAATAACTATTCTAAGCATGCAAGTTATATAATCATGTTTTGTTTAAGAAAATGAATATTATATAGGTTTGGTTTTTTTGTTTGTTTGTTTTTTGCCAGATGGGACTACCATGATTTACATGTTCTTGAGTTAAAAATAAGATACTTATCTGATAGAAAAATTAACGTATTATACTAAATTTTCGTCTTAGTTGAAATACATTCAGATTTACAAGGCTATAAATGATCTAGGTATACATAAGTGACATATTTTGGATTTTTTTTTCCATAAATAAATAACCCTTTTAGACCTAGATGGGCAGAGGGAAGTGTTATATACAATAACCTTGGTGAAAATTACTTTCTTCCTTCAGCACCATCCTGGAGTCAATTCTTTTCTCTTCACCTTCACCCTTAAACTCACTGCTCCTCCTGTGGTCCCTGACTTACAGAGCTGTGCTGGTCAGAACCCTGCACGTTATCAGTCCTGTCTCCCCTCCCCACTGCTCATATCCAACAAGTGCAAAGATGATCCATTTTATCTCCTAAATCTCTTTCCAGCCCAGCCATGTCTCCACAACCCCTCTGCCACTAGCAGATTTGGGCCCTCATCAACATGCATGTGGATTACAGAACAGCACTAATTGATTTTTCTGATCCTTGCTTTGCTGGCTCTGATTCATTCTTCATAATACTTGCAGAAGGGGCATGTGAAACTGCTCAACTGATTCTGTCCCTCCAATGCCTAAAACTTAGTGTCTTCTGTTACTCTTAGGATAAACTTCCCACTCCTAAACATAGCATTCAAGATGACTACCCATCTCTCTCTTTTATCTGGTTCATTTGTCACATTCATTATTTTTCCTGTTCTTTGAATATAACTAATTCTTGAATATACCTCTTTTTACTTGATAAATACTTCTGAAATACCCATTGTGTTCCGGGTTTTGTGGTAGAGGTTGAGAGACAGGGGTAAACAAAGGCAGCCTTTCTGACCCCATGCATTCCTACAGTAACGGGACTTCTTCTACCATACCATGTCTCAACCTGCATAATAATTGGATGTTTATTTGTCTATATCACAACTACAGTCTAAGCTCTATAGACTTAGACTGGGTAGAAGGAGAAGGGTAGGCTACGTTTATTTTGCTTACTCTTGTGTTCTCAGCCCCTAGTAGAAAGGCTGACATATAGCAGAAATTCCAGAGATTTTTTAAAAAAATAAATTCACCCTTATTTACACCATAAAATCACCAGTTGCCTATTAAAAGAAGGATAATATGGTTAGATCAAAACAGGATAATTTCTTACACACCTTTTCAAAGCAATTTCCAACAAGATATAACCGTGCTCTAGAACTTTTTGAATCTTTGAACAGTTCCCCCCAAAGCAGACTCTGAGACAAAGACTTGGATGTCGTTCATTTGAGAAGTGATCGTAGAAAATACAAGAAAGTAGGAAATGAGATATAGAAAGTAAAAATCCAATAAAGGAGTATTAATGAGTCGGTTACCAGACTGGGTAACTGGGGCTCAGATTCCTTCTGAGGAAGCGCATAGGACACTCCTAGAACCATCCCAGTGAAGGACTGAGATGCCACCGTATTGATTCATTGATTTCTATCCCTTATTGGTTAAGGGATGCCCTTGGAGGTATGACAATTCTTGTCATGTCCAGGCTACCCTTCACTGGCACTGAGGAAAATTCCCATGGCACTGGAGAATTCCCTGGAAAAGCAAGTAGAGAGATGGAGGCATTTGAGATGGGAAGCTGTCTGCGTATATGGGAGCCATCCAGTGGGACTGCAGGTAAACTCAGAGCTCGGCTAAAGGCACACAGAGCAGGTATCACCTGCTAAGCACACTTTAACATAGTGCATTTGAAAAAAAAAAAAACAAAAAAACCCTAAAATCTGGAGTGCCTCCCTTTTTACTTCTAGTATCCACTTCATAGCAAATTAGACTATTGCTGAATAATGAGAGATTTACAAAACAGTGGAATTGCCTGAAGAGCAGATCCACAGTTAGGTGGCCATTAAAGCACCCGGGGTAGGAAAAGATTCACACATTTCAGAGTGGTCTAGAAAGCTAAGGAAAGATTGTGAGCATCTACACAAGCTTACAAGCTGTCAACAAAACAACCTGAGGATTATGCCAAAGGCCCAGATGCTACTTTTGGCAAGGGAGTGCTGATTTATTTAACTGTCTTCCAAGAAAGAGAACTTCTAGTAAACTACGGTGGGAGGAAAACACATGTTCCCTCTCCGTATACTTACCAAACCTTCCATAGGTCTGATTAATTAATAAAACATAGCTTTTTTTTGTTAAGAAAATTATAGATTTCCACAAAGAAAAAATTGTATACGCATATAAACTGGGGAAAATTGTTCTTCTTATATGAAAGTAATAAATGCTTATATAATCATCATAAATAAAAAAGGAATAGTAATGTGATCACACAGGAAGGAAATATTCTTGCACATGAAACAATGCAATGCAAATGGAGATTTAAGGCATTTGTGAAACTCAAAACTAAAAACACCAAAATACACAAAACATGAGGCTTTAAGTACATGTTTTCCTCTCCGCTCCCTTCTGAAAGTCCACGCAAGTGATGGTGAAATAATAACGATAAATAAAAGCCCACAGGAAAAGAGAATGGGAAGTGAGGTGACAAAAGACCAAGTTTTTTTTTAAACATGATGAGAGGTGACAGAATAAAGGGAACAAGTGAAATATGAGAGCCTGCAGAGAAGGTAACTAATAAGCCAGAGACAAGTGCCTGAGAACCCTGGAGAAGATGAGAGGTGGAGACACCCAGTGACCCTGAGCGCAGGGGGAAAGCTCCGGGCTGATAACAGGAAGACTGGTGGTAGTCTAAACATAGAACAGCTGAACCATCTGTGCTTCCTACCGCCCCATGTTGCCTGACTCCTCCCCTTCTTTGAACCTACCTGAGCAGGAAACAGGAGAGATTTATCTCTGATAGGATTAGAAGGTCACCAATCATCAAAACAATAACTGATTTAGGTGAGATTCATCAGCAAATGCTGAAACCATAGGATGAAAAAATGGAATATTTACACAGTCTCAAAGTATCATGTCTCAGATTACTTAGAAATTACTAAAAGAAAAATATACCCATACAATGAAAAAATATGAAAGGACACGACCTTTACATCATAAACTATGAGACTAATGGATTACAAGTACCTCCAGATGTGATGTACTGGGAAGGAATAAGATCATCTCTAAATATTTTCACCAAAAATTGATAACCTGAATTTAATCATGAAGAAATAATAAGATAAATTCGAATTGTGGAACATTCTAAAAATAATGGGTCTTGACACTTTAGAAATGTCAATTTCACCGAACACACCCACAAAAAGATGGGACAGTAGGATGAAGAGACTTGACAGCAAAACACAATGCACTGAGTATTATAGTAACAAAAACGAAACAGAAACATCATTGTGGCAACTAGAGAAATCTGAATATGGACTGTTGGATGTATTATTGTATTAGTGTCAAGTTTCTTGAATGTGATAATGCTCTTGTGGTTATATTTTTAAAAAGTCATTTTTCTTAGAAGATATATGTTGAAGTATTTGTGAATGAAGTGTCAACATCCCCAACTTAATGCTTAATACTCAAAAAGTTCTGCAAGAAAAGAAATGTATTGATATGCACATATATGACAAGTGCACAGACAATACCTGGTTTGAGTTAACACCTTCCCTGACTGTGAAAAGACCAGCCACACATGCTAAATGAATGATTTAGCACGATTCAAAGGGAAGCTGCTTGGATTTTATGGCATGTTGACTGGGACTGGAGCAGGCATGAGAAAAGTGAGCTCCTTGTAGGAAGATCTATAGAATTATGACAGCAATGCCAGTGTTCCCTATTATCCACTGGAGACGAGGCTTTGGCCTCAAAATAAAACCTAAGTCTATGCTGAATCATGCTACCCAAACACAGGATATCCATTGAGGAACCCAATCTTTAAGAGATGGCATACCTGTGGTACACAATCCAATATGTAAGTGTGAACCTACCTAGGAGTAAATAAATTGAAATGGATGACCTAAAATCATTTTTTTTTTCCTATTGGCTTCCAAACTCATGCATCTAAGATCTCTCCATATTTGTGTACATCATACAATCCTATGGGGAAAAGACATTGACAGACAGCCATACTTTCTAGATCTATTTCTGTCTCAATCTTTATCTAGTAGCAAAGCTTACAAAAACAGAGTTTAAAACAGAAAGGTGAAAACTAGAAAAATAATTAGTCCTTTTCTAAAAAATGAAATCGTCAATTTTTCCTTTGATGTCTTCAGTAATTTACTAGCTAAATATTGGTTTTATTTTAGTTATCATTACTGCAGAGTGAATTAATCTGAAACTTAGCAGTTAAGCCAGCCATTTTATTATGATCACAGATTTTTGGTTAATGGATTCAGGAATGGCATGGCTGAGCAGTTCTTGCTGGGGATTTCTCATGAGGATAAAGTTAGATGTAGCTGGGGTTGGAATCATCTTAAGGCTTGACTAGTCTGAATATCCAAGATGGCTCACTCCCATGACTGACAGTTGATGCTGGTTCTTGGCAGGGAGCTCAACTGGACTCTTGGCCAGAGTGTCTACGTATGTCCTCTTCCCACATGGTGGTTCCAGGTAGTACTACTTTTTACGTGGTAGCTGGCTTCCCCCAGCGACAAAAATCCATGAACCCAAGTAGAAAATACATGGCCTTTACTGACCTTGGCTTGGAAATTTCACAACTAATGTGGAAACAACTTGGGAATTTCACAACTTCTGCTTAATTCTCTTAGTAAAAAGCACATCACTAAAGCTGGTCCAGATTCAACAGCAGGGAACACAGACTCCTGTGTTCAAAGAAAGGAGTGTTAAAATAGCCAAAACACAGAAACAACCTAGATGTCTATTGACAGATGAATGGATAGAGATGTGGTACATAAATACAATGGAATACTACTCAGCCATAGAAAAGAACAAAATAATGCCATCTGCAGTAACATGGATGCAACTAGAGATTATCATACTAAGTGAAGTAAATCAGAAAGAAAGAAATACCATATGATATCACTTATATGTGGAATCTAAAATATGGCACAAATGAACCTATTTACAAAACAGAAACAGACTCACAGACATAGAGATCAGACTTGCGGTTGCCAAGGGGGGTGGGGGGGAAGGAGAGGGATGGACTGAGAATTTGGGGTTGGTAGATGCAAACTATTACATTTAGAATGGATAAACAACAAGGTCCTACTGTACAGCACAGGGAACTATATCCAATCTCCTGGGATAAACCATATGGAAAAGAATATTAAAAAAGAATGTCTATATGTGTAAAACTGAGTCACTTTGCTGCACAGCAGAGACTTGCAAATCAACTATACTTCAATAAAAAAAAGAAAGGAGTGTTAAAGAATTGGAAATATGTTTTAAAACAGCTATGCTTCAATGGTAAAGTTCTAATTTTTGATTAGAACTCTAAAAAAGAAGGCATTTACTGGGTTAATTAGAACAGATGAAAGTTATACTACTTTCATATAATCAGGTAACGAGGTAAAGCTAAGTTCCCAGACTGTCTCCAGCTATTAAAAAATAGTAAATGACCAGATAGTTGGACAGGCAGATGAATGGATGGATGGCAAATGAATGGATTGATGGATGGACAGATGGATAAATAAATGGATGGATGTAGAGAGATGGCAATGAAAGAAGAACTATTTGGATGAATTCAAGCGCAGTAAGGGCTACTCCCAACTTTAACCTTTATACTGGAGTTGCAAACATCTTTTTGAGGAGACTTGTGCTAAAGCCACAGTTCATTCAGAAACAGTCACTACATAGGGTGAAACCAGGGCAGAGGGCAGGTTCTGACACGAAAAATGCTTATTAGGCATGATAAGGAAGTGAAGATTTACACAGGAGAAACTTCACTGTATCAACACAGAACCCCATCTGTTTGGCCAGCTGCTCAATTCTGCTCTAGAGTTGGTAGCACCATGTCAGCTCATGGCAGGAGACAGATCATCCTCTGAAAATGAGAATCAAAAACTTTGGCAGAGGAGAACTAGATGATTTATTCTGTCCTAAAAACTTGCAATCACGTTACATGGGTTCTTTAGTTTTCTCAGTCTGGGAAATTACTCGGATACAGAACCAGACTGAGGAAAGGACTAAGACAATGGGAGGTAATATGAGAGGAGCGGTCCCACTTACTTAAAACTCTGAAGGCTACAACTGGGCTAGTCCTCCAGTTACAACATATGGCTTAGAGACATGATCCCTCATCAAGAAAATGGAATAGAACTTGTCATCATGGACAGATTGTTAGGGGGAAAAAAATGATGGCCATGGGCATACTATGAGATAAGAACAGCTAGTACCGTTACATTTGGGATGCTCTAAAAGCTGCAGTAGCATTTGTTTTGCTCCCTGGATTGGTTCCATCTGTCTAGTACTGCTAAGAATATTTTGACAGTGGAAATTTGTGAGATGAGGCAACCTCCACCGGGTAGTGACATTTATTAGTCAGAATATCCTTGAAGGAAGGAGGAAGGATCTAGACGTTGGTGCAAGGGAACTGGAACCGAAATATTATGAGGGTCACACTAACAGGATTTAAGGAGACCTTTGGTAGTGGAGACTTTGATATCAATTGCTAGGGTTTGAGGTGGGGGAGGGCGAGAGGGGAGAGGGTCTTTCTTTGATTTTGACTCAAGAGCAAGCTGTCAAAATAGCTGACAGGTGAGATAATTTTTAGCTCTCTGGCTCACTAATTAAAGGAGATGGGGAGCATTAGGGACATTAATTCTGTTCACTCACCTGAATCTCCTTTGGAAAAGGGAATTCCTTTTGAATCCTAAAAGAGATCAATTCACTTCTTGACATGCACCCAGGTGAATATGAAAAATATGCCTTCAGGCTGAGTGATATATAAATCAGATGTCAAGCTTCACATGGTAAAATAGTGATATTACCTTTTAATTGCTCTGGGAGATAGAAAAGTCATCCAAAGCTGAGGTGCAGCAACCACTGAAGAAATGGCATCAAAAGGAATTATATTTCAAAACATGAGGGAGCCAAAGGGAAGATCAAAAGCTCCTCTAGCTCACTCACCTTTGCCTTGATGTGCTTTGTGTGTCCATTTCAATATTTCTAACACTTCCTTTTAAGTGAATCTGAATTCTTTTCTTTATTCTTTGGAGGTTTCCTGCAGGCGTGCAGGATAAAACAACTTCATTGTTAATCCATTCCCAATTTTAGCTTAAGTGTGGCAATCCCTTGAAACCAAGCTGCAAAACTTATCATCCAGACTCTGACACTTAATTGCTATGGAAGTCTGAGAGTGTTTTCTCACCTCTACAACGCAAATATGATCGGTAACTTCCCAGGGTTGTTGAGAAAAAACTTCAAAAATACTGAAACTTCTATGTATAGCCACTTATACAGTCCCTGGCACATAATTAAAGTGCAAGATATATTAGCTACTATTATGCCTGTCCATGGTCCAAAAAAAGGCCTTTCTTTCCACTAGGAATGCTGTTCAAAAACAGGAAAAAGATGGGTGTGGTCAAAGACTGGATGGGGACAGGGCAAATTTGAATATGTCATATTCTGTCCACTCCCCACGCCATGGCGCCTCCTCTTCCATTCTCGGTCCATCCACCTCACAGCCTTCAAGTAGAAGGAATTATTCTGCCTTGTCTCTATTTCTGGTGTGCAATGCCAGTTAGATTTTTTCCTGAAGCATGGTAAATCCAGGGATTTATAAAATTGAGGGTTTAAAAAAATGGCAAAATGCATCTCCAAGCAGATCTGTAAACTCTCCATCCCTTGAGTACAGAGCTTTGTCCTCTGGTCACAAACGTTTCAGAAAATACAACAAAACACCATTTACTTCCAGTACTATATATGGCCAAAATGAAAAAAAAAAGAAGGAAAATTAGGGATTTTTAAAGGTGACTCCATGATTCCCAGGAGACCCGTGTTTCATCCTCACAGGGTAACAGCCTCTCTCCAAGATTACTGAGTGTGCAGTGTCTGTTCTCTGTGGGCTGCTGCCAGCAGATGGCTTATTTTGAGTGCAGAGGAATATCATTAAGGAACAAAGAGAAATTAGGACTAAATAGGAAATTAAATACGTTCTTGGGATTACAGCTGATGATCAAGGAGTTGCAAACCAGTGATTTGTAGCTTAATATTTTGCCTGCAGCCAATACCCACTGTTTTAGGGAAACCTTAATATTAAGAAGGCTGTTCTCACACCATGCAATTTATTTGTCTTTCTGTGTTGCCAGCGCCTTTGCCAAACATCATAATTTGCCCAGAATCCTGAATTGCAAGATGAACAAATAATATTCATTTCCTCCATGGAGAAAACATCCTTTGATTGAATTGTCTCCTTCCATCCCACTCACTGCCTTGTGTGCTACACGTCAGACATGTGAAATGGAGTCGAGCTTACTTGAAAGCAGAGTATAAATTAGCTTCTAAATGAAACCAGAAGGAAAACATTTTCAAATGACAGCCAAACTCTATCAGCTCCTAAAGGACTTGAGGTCTCCCTGAGGAATGCAGCATGAAAATGAGGGCACATAAGTCCAGAATGTGACCCCACCACTGTTCATTGTGTTCAGGAATTTCCCTGAAGGACCATGGGGGATGGGAGGCAAACAGGAAAAGCAAGATAGGCTTCCTCTAAAAACCAGCTGTCACGGTTGACTTTTTAAGCTACATATATCTATTATTTTACCTAAGAATAATTAAATATAATAACAAAGAAAACCCAATCAATAGCAACCAAATGAAATAGAGTTCCGTCCTAAGATACATTAAAAAGTGCTCGCATGCACGTAGGAGCCGGCAAAGTAGAAGAGGTTGTTTGGCTACCCAGAGTTTGTCAAGCCCTCCAGCACCATATCGATATATTCATGACCAAACTCACCCTGAGGCCCTTGGACACAGGTCTGACTCTATTGCCACATGAGGACAAGGTCAGGAAATCTAATCTTGGATGGCTTCTAAATTAGTCTCTGCATAATTCAGAGACTACATTGAAAACTGTAATCAACCCTCCCCCATCCTAGCTGTTAAATCAGTGAGAACCTATTCAAGACAGTTGGGAATAATTCTTGCTACCGGCTAAAGAGTCTATAATCTTGAGACAAGAGTCTGGGTGATTTCTTTTAGCTCAGGCTGCGGCTATAATGAGACTCACTGAGCCTTTCTTCTGTGCTATTACTGATGGCGCAGTCAGGTACTGAAGAATCCATATTAGGGCAAAAGTCCATTCTCCGGAATCTAGATGCTGTGAGATTAGTGACCTCTTGACTAAGGGTCACTCCAGAGCTGTGATAGACACAATCGTGTCCACACTGCTTCTCCCACACCCCTCCCCATGGAACTTTGCAGTGCTCACCTACTGTCAGGAGGTCACCTCCCCTGCCCCTTGACTCTGTGCTCAGCCATGTGACTTGCTTTGGCCAGTAAGATGCCAGCAGATGCAATGCAACCAGAGTCGCAAAGCATTTGGGTCACTGCACCCGCTCCGTCTTGCACCTCTGCCATTACCATGAGAAGGCTGTACCCAGGCAGGCCTTTTGTCCCAGGAGGAGGATCAAAGAGGTAGAAGACATCTCACTGACCTGGCCACACCTAACCTAGATCAGCCAATAGCCAGCTGATACCTGGACACACGTAAGCAAACACAGCTGAGACCAGCACAGGCACTCCGCCAGAATTACTGTCCCGCAGATTAATGTGCCAAAGCAGTGCTTACTGTTTGTAGCCACTTACTTTTTGGTGGGAAGAGGTGGACTTATCGTTTTAAGCCACTGCTTAAAACTGTGGTGATAGAGAACTAAGCAATTTTTATTTTTATTTTTTATTTATTTAAATTTATTTATTTATTTATTTATTTTTGGCTGTGTTGGGTCTTCGTTGCTGCATGCGGGCTTTCTCTAGTTGCAGCGAGCAGGGGCCACTCTTCATTGCGGTGCGCAGGCTTCTCATTGCGGTGGCTTCTCTTGTTGCGGAGCACAGGCTCTAGGCACGCGGGCTTCAGTAGTTGTGGCTCGTGGGCTCTAGAGCGCAGGCTCAGTAGTTGTGGCACACGGGCTTAATTGCTCCGCGGCATGTGGGATCTTCCCGGGCCAGGGCTCGAACCTGTGTCTCCTGCATTGGCAGGCGGATTCTTAACCACTGTGCTACCAGGGAAGCCCTAAGCAATTTTTAAAAAGGGTTTGCCTCTGCCTGGATGGAAACCATTTTTAAGTTTCCATTCTCTGTAGTATGATGTCCCATCATTCTGCTGTCATGGCTTGAAAGTCATGACATTCCTGGCAGCAGAGGAATAAGCCTTCAATATGTGACACTGAAAACTTGAATGTCTGCCTGCGATACCATTAAAATAATAGGAGCTAAACTTACTGAGGGCCTATTATGTGCCAAACACTTTTCAGTATATCCTCAATATTCACTACAACCTTCTAAGCTGGGCCTGTTATCCAACCCCACTGAACAGATGAGGAAATGCACACTCAGAAAGGCTAAGTGACTTGCTCAGGGATCTACAACTAATATATTTGAACCTGGGTTTAATCGACTCAAACCAAATATAGGCCCCTAGACCAACTTCCCCTAATCATATTAAAACCCCAAAGGATTTTAGCAACAAATCATTTTATAGATTCTAAAAAGGTACGGAAAGGGGTGAAAATTGCAGTCAGTTTTTAAGAGACCAAACGATCCTAAATCTAGGTTATGTCCACATTTATCGTATTTTGGTGCAGAACAGGGACATGGGGCGGGCAGCCTAGTCCCTAAAGGAGCTTTTCGGCATTTCCCAGACCCTCACCCTCTGCCAGCAGGGTGGATTCAGAAGAGTCATTTGCTCTGATTTGAAGATTTACGCTGCAGAGAGAATGGGCAAGTCCTGGGCCCACAAGCAGAGTTGGTATTATTCACCAAAGAATGATTAAGTTCCCAGACATGGGAAAGGCAAAGGTCAAGACCCCTGTTTTTTTAAGAAATCACTTGGCTGTTTGATGAAGCTTACAACAGTAAATATTGTGAGAACCAGTGCTTCTGCGGAATTGTGTTGGGGAACAGATTTCAGACAAATCAAAATCAGTCAAGTGCCTAAGATGGTAGAGTTCTGACAGTACGTTTGTATTCTGTCCTTCCAGTCTTTTTTAAGCAATCCATCTTTGAAGGGCTACTGAAAGCTTACCTCCGTCCAGGGCCCTTCCTACAAAGATAGTACTAGCACCACACTACCCTCTCTCCACTCTGAAAACCCCTGGAGAATATGGCATCACCCCCTCCTCAGTCCAACTTTCTTAAGTGGTTTCTTACGAGGTCTATGTGAGTACATAGGATTCTCAGATCTCTAGTGTAACGATGATAATTTTGACGATAATACCTACTATTTAAAGTACTTTTCTATAAGCCTAGTCTCTTTACAGCCACTGAGCTCCCAATAACCCTAGGAAGTTCATACTATTATAATCCTCATGTTATAAAGAAGAAGCTGAGGCTTACAAAGGTCACATAATTTGCTCAAGGTCACACAGCCAGAAATTGGCTGAGTGGGATTTGAAGACAGTCAGTCTGACTCCAACAATCTTGGCTTTGACTTTCGCCATAGATGACACCCTCTGATACTCTTCTTTTGTATAATTTCTGCTCTTCTATCAGTGTAATTTAAATACTTTTAAAATATATATAAAGAGAAATGAAAGAGATTATAGCAGGCAGTGTACCCAAAGCCTCTCTTTTTAAGAGGCATTGGTTTTTATATTCAGACTCATAAATCCAGTTTAAAAAAATCACGACTTGAACATCACCTTGGTATCTCAAAACTCAGTGTTACTAATGAAACTTGGACAGTCTTCATGCATTTCCTGTCTCCGTAAGTAGCACCCTGTTATGGACTGCAGTGTGTCCTCTAACAATTCTCATGTTCAAGTCCTAACCTGCAGTAGCTCAAAATGCGACCTTATTAGGAAAAAGGGTCATTGCAGAGGTTATTAGTTAAGATAAGGTCATACTAGAATGGGGTGGGCCCCTAATCCAATAGGTCTGGTGTCCTCATAAAAAGAGGAAAGTGGGACACAGACATACCCACAATGAGAATGCCACGTGAAGATGAAGACAGAAGTCTGGGTGATGCTCTGCAAACCAAGGAACACCAAAGACTGTAAGCAAACTACCAGAAGCTAGGAGGAAGGATGGATCAGATTCTTTCTTATAGCCCTCAGATGGAATGAACCCTGATGACACCTTGATTTTGGAACTTCGAGCGTCCCAAACTATGAGACATTAAAATTCTGTTGTTTAAGCCACCACGTTTGTGATACTTTGTTATGGCAACCCTAGCTGATACACATCCCATCAACCCAGTTACCCTGGTATTCTTCCTAATCCTCCAGCCCTATCATCAAATTTTAGATTCACTTTACATGCTCCCTTCCTTTCCACATCCAATGCCTTGTCCTTGGTTCAAGTGCCCATTTTTCTCATTTGAATTGCTACAGGAGTCTCTTACTTGGTCACCCTGTCTTCTCTTCTGATTCTTTGCCTTACTTCCCAATCCATCTTCCACACTGCAGCCAGTGTCATCTTTCTAAATTGCAAATCTGATCCTGTCAGGCTTTTACTGAAAATCCCTGTGCACTTAAGGATACATATCCTTTGTATTTAACTTAGCATTCAAGGCTGGTCATGATTGGTCCTGACCAATCATTCAGCCCATCATGCCACTCCCCCTTGTTTAAGTAATATTGCAGGGCCTGCGTCCAGTCCTGCTGAGCTATTTGCCATCATATGAGCACCCACGCTCTCTGCCATCCTCTATTTTTACATATTCTTCCCTACTCCCTCCAGGTGGAATATCCCTTTCAGCTATAACTCTCTCATCATCACTTTATCTCTCCTCCCTAAAGCCTAGCACTGTGTTCACCATGGAGTAGTTTCTAAACAGGTGTTTATTGAGTGAATGTGTAAAATCAGAATTTCATCTTGTTAAAATGTGAGCCACCGATATGCTGGACAATCAGGAAAAAAATGCCTCAGTTTAACCAACAAGTCAGTGAAAATATCTCCCGTCAAACCTGAGTTTATTAAATTCTACCCCAGTACTGAAATAACAATTTATTGAACAATAAACAAATGCAATTTCTAGAATAGACACTAGAAAAGCAACACCAGAGTTGGTACGTTTCAATATTGCTGAATACTTGGCCCAAGTTTCATGTGATATTAAAGAGTTGGCAAGGCAAGATGTTCTTAGATAATTCTGTGTGCATTTGTGGTTTTGCTGCACACCTGTGTCCTTCTACAGTCAGCTTAAGCCCCACATGCTCCTCTTTGTCTCTGATATGAATCTTTCTCATTTTAGAGAAAGCATTTGGCTCATACAACATACCATGTATTTATCTGGTTAGAGTTTCATGCTTTTCCTAGATCTCTTGAGATTCTGAAGCTTGCTGCAAAAGACATATTTATCACTGCATTTGTTGGTTATATGCATTCCTAAGTATTGCCTCAAAAGGAAAAATTCAAGAGTTATATATTAAGAACAAAAGAAGATAAAAAATAGAAAACTATTCTGTTATGTATTTAAAATAAAAGTATTTTATATAATTTATACTTTATAAAATATAAATCATAAAATACATAATTTATAATTTATATTATATAAGTGTGTGTATATATATATATATATATATATATATATATAAAACATCAATGTTTTATATAATATATATATTATAGGGCATACAATTAGCCAAAAAAAGCAGTAGAATAGCATATATCAATTTAATCTGTTGCCACTCAATAAGAATACTCAATTGTTTATGTTCCTACTTATGACCATTCTGTTTTCTTCATATTTAAGCTATATTATCCATGAAATGGATTTCTTCTGCATTTCTCTGCAAACAAATCTATTGTTTTTATTCACTCATTCAAAATATGCACATTCTAAAGGTCAAAGAAGAAAGCATCGGTTTCAGAAAACTATACTTTTCCATTTTTAAGTGAGCTGTGCTATCTCCCCAATCTTTATAGGGCAACATTCACAATCCACCAGATGTTCTGCACTGAACAATGAAGTTTCATTCCAAAAAACTGTCACTGTATCCATTCATTCTGCAAATCGAACAAGCATCTCTAACTCAACATGTTCAAAACTGAGCACTCTACCTTCTGTCCTGACTATTTTTCCTGAAGCCCTAAAATGTAGTTAATAGAATCCTCCTCTATATAGTCACTGAACTGGAAACCTTCTGTTTCTCCTGAATTTCTTCTCCGATGACAAAAATTGCTCAGTGGGTCCTGTTGATTCTACCTCTAGAGTGCCTTGGGAATCCATTCCTTCCTTTCCATTTCCCAATTTTTAAAGTCCATTATTGCCTCAGCACCCAGCATAGTGTTGGACATGTACACGTTGTAGGCATTCAATAAATGTTGGCAAGTAAGTAAACGATAAAATGGAGAGCTCAGATAGGTTTATTTTTCCTCTCCTAGACAACTATAATAGTTTCCTATAGGAAATCCTAATTATTGATTGTTCTACTCTCCAATTTGACCTCCAAATTGACTACGAGAGTTATTCTTCTAAAACGTAGCCAACCATATCATTCCCTGCTCAGAACATCTGATGGCTATTATTCTTCATGGTAACGGAGGGAGGTAGGCAGTCTGCTAAGTGCTAGGGATACACTGATGAGCAAATAATGGCCTTGATGTTGAAAGACAGGCATTAATCACCTAATTACGCTAAAGCAAAACTATGAGATGCTTTGAAAGCATATGACCAGGGTCATGAATCAACTTGGGAGACAGGGCCGAGTAAGAGTAGTATTAGCAGAGTCCCAGGCCAAGTGAAAGCACTGGTGAGTGAGCAAATCATGCGAAGGCCACGTGCAGAAAGAATCTTGGGGCCTTTGGGGATCTTAGAGGAGAGCAGTGGGTACAGAACTGAGAGAGCTAGTGGTGAACAGTGTGTGTTGAGGTCACAGGGACGAGCAGGAATGACATTATGCATCCTTTGCTGACCGTGCTAAGAAGAATCCATTGAAGGATTATAAACAAGGGGTTACAGGATCACTTTCACTGCTTCCTTTTTATCAAATCCTTTAAAAAATACTAAGAGGAGAGAGGCATATCTTGGGATGGGCAGGATCGCATTAAAGCTCTGGACCACTGGAAATGAACCCAGGAGCAGCTCTAGAAATAATTATTCAAGAGTTGTCAGAGTGTGAATAAAGGATAGGTTTCACCCCATCAACAAATCTTTTGATGGGCGTAACTCACTGTGTGGTGATTTCACTTTTGTTTCTTAATCCATATTAATCATGGGCATTTTCAGCAAGCCAAAATGGTCACTGCACTCTTTGTAATAACCTATTTTGCAAACCAAAGATAGCAGCACAATTAATACACGTGATAAATGCAAGAACACCCCAGCTTTGTTTCTGATCTCACTTTTTAATCAACACTGAGGCCTTTTAACATTTAGTTTCCTTCTTTCTTGAATGTTTCTGAAGACATTCAATCCCCAAGGCCCGTGGAATAATGGAATCCACCTTCCTTTGTTTCAGGAGTTGAGGAATGATCACCCCACCCTTCATTTGTGCCAAGATGACAACCCATGTGGAAGTGATGATGAGAATTTCACCATCTCTGCTCAAAAGACCTTCCAGTATAAACAAAACCAGGGATGACACATCTTTATCAACAACTGTCAGCTCAAAAACTCTTGTGTTTTGGGCAAATATATAAATCTGTGTACTTGCTGAGGCTGCCTTAGACTCCAGCCTCTGGAAATCAGAAGTGCTGAGGAGGGAGATCAGGGTCACATAGCAGGTGGACCCTGCTGCCTGTTGCAGTTTTATTGTTCTTGTAATAATAAATAAAACACCATGACCTTTGGTGTTCACTGTGATGCCTCAAATTACTGCTTCAATTTCTGTCCAGTAGCTCCTATTCTTCAGGAGGCATGTCTTACTTTTTGAGATGAACACCTGTGTTGTCCTCAAAAATTGTCAGATATTTGCCAATAGGTTTTTTCAAAAGGACACTTTCCTTATTTTCTGGTTTCCTATTTATTTCTCATCCATAATTACTGACTACAAATTTACGTGAAATACTTAGATGAACATTCATTTTGAAAATAGATTCAGAGAGATGGAAACCCCGGATGCAGGAGACCCAAGATTGGAAAGTGTCCTGTCAGGAAGCAGAAGTAGGACCTGCCTTGTTTGTTCACTCGCATGATCATCTCTTGGTCTCACTCTCTTCTGTTTAGGGGTCCCTCATTGATGAAGTTAAGCAGAGGTTGAGTTATGAGGGTCTCAGTCCAGAAATCTGGGAATCACCCTTTTCTTTTTATTTAATTAATTAATTTATTTATTTATTTATTTTTGGCTGTGTTGGGTCTTCGTTTCTGTGTGAGGGCTTTCTCTAGTTGCGGCAAGCGGGGGCCCCTCTTCATCACGGTGCGTGGGCCTCTCACTATCGCGGCCTCTTTTGTTGTGGAGCACAGGCTCCAGACGTGCAGGCTCAGTAGTTGTGGCTCACGGGCCTAGTTGCTCTGCGGCATGTGGGATCTTCCCAGACCAGGGCTCGAACCCGTGTCCCCTGCACTGGCAGGCAGATTCTCAACCACTGCACCATCAGGGAAGCCCCCACCCTTTTCTTTTAAATAGGGTAAAACAGTGATTCTCCATCACTTGGAGGGGGTTGTTAAAACAGTTTTCTGGCCCTGCCTCCAGAGTTTCTGATTCAGCAAGTCTGAGGCAGGGCCTGAGAATTTATATTTCTAACAATCTTCCAAAACCACATCTTGAGAACCACTAGTATAAGAGTAAAGGCACTTTACATTGTCCATAGGAACTACTAGGAACATAGATTATTCAAAACATTGACATGGAATTGTCTGGTTTTATAAAACCAAAGAACCGTAGAATTTAGATTTGGCAATTAAAGCAGAGACATAACACACCTTAGAGAATATAAGTGATATATCCAAAGTCACAAGCCAGTTGGCGATGGAGCGAGGATGTTACGAATTTCCCGTGTCTGCGTTTGCTCTACACACTATTTTGGTAGCTAGATCTGACATCAAATCTATTTATTCACTAAAAATTATACCATTGGTTATGACATTTTTATGTCATAAAAATGGTTGTAACTGGTAAACATATATCAGCTTTCACACCTACCATTACACCCTTTTAAGACTTCCTTTGATTATTTAAAAACACACACAAACACAAAAAACCCAAAACATTTCTATATTAAAAAAAAAAAGATGGGTATATATTAACATTTGTACAGGCAAGAAAGAAGCCTGAAAGGGAGGGAGAACTGGATATATTTATATAGAAGAGGTGTTCTCAAGAGAAAAAGTTTGAACCCTATCAAACATCATGCTATTTTAAAGCCAACCAATGGAAGTGGGTCAATCTGGGTATTTTAAAATGAATAACTCATTAGTTTATTTCATGTAATAGGCTTTACCATGTTTTATGTTCTACCAACTAATGTGCACATGCAGGCATAATTTTAGCCATGTATTTTTCAGAGGGATTTTAAAGAAATTTAATTTTAATTACCATGTTCAGAAAGAAATGCATCCACATGCAGCAAACACAGTCCCAGGTGGTCCTGAAGTCAGTGTCTCATGTCTTTCAAAGTTGATGAGGTCACGCTGACTCCATCAGCATGGTATAATGCAAAATCCATCGAGATTTTGTTTCATGAACCCGAGTGTGAATCCTGCCCACCATTACTCTGTAACCTTTGGCAAATCAATGAAATGCTTTTTTACCCTCAGGGTTACCATTACAATTGGAAGAAAAAAAAAAAAAAAAAAAGAGCTCCCACCTCATAGGAAGTGCCAGAGACAAAAAGTCGTTTAGGAAAGATTTAGCCCCTCCACAATTTCCATCAGATCCTTCCTGCCTCATCACCTAACAATCTAAGTAGAAACTAAGTGTGAAAATGCAAATATAGCTTCCAGACAAGTCTCTGACTCAATCCTTCCCCCTGAGGCACTGCAGACAAGTTCCCTTCCCCACCCCACAGCCACAGTGTCCCCTCCAATACCCTTCTTTGCAGAAAGTCCAGGGCTGGCCTAGTCCACAGTGTATCTATGAAAACACATGGGCTATATCTGCAGAGTGCCCGTCACTCCCTTTTCTTCCCTTACCAATTTGTTTCCCTTGAGTCAGTCATCTAACTGCACTAGGACTGAGTTTCTTCTCAAGAAAAAAACAAAAAAGAGTAGAATGAATTATCTCTAAGATTTTTCTTTTTCTTTCTTTTAAAGAAAATAACTATCGGGACTTCCCTGGTGGCGCAGTGGTTAAGAATCCGCCTGCCAATGCAGGGGACATGGGTTCGAGCCCTGGTCCGGGAAGATCCCACATGCCGCGGAGCAACTAAACCCCTGCGCCCCAACTACTGAGCCTGCGCTCTAGAGCCCGCAAGCCACAACTATTGAAGCCCTCATGCCACAACTACTGAAGCCTGCGTACCTAGAGCGCGTCCTCCGCAACAAGAGAAGCCACTGCAATGAGAAGCCCTTGCACCGCAACTAAGAGTAGCCCCTGCTCACCCCAACTAGAGAAAGCCCGCGCACAGCAATGAAGACCCAACGCAGCCAAAATTTAATTAATTAATTGATTTAAAAAAATAACTATCAAAACTGCACTTAGATTACCCAAGTAAGAGAAATGGGAAAAATTGGGGGGACTTAAAATATATATTTATATATTACAGTAGAAAGCATCTGTCTCACTTAAAATTGTTTTATTGCCTGAAATGATCATGATCTATGTACATTTCTTTTATCGTCTGCATTTCTCTTAAAAAGACTGATCTACAATTGGGCCACCGAAATTGTTCTTCCCAAGGAAAATGCCATTTTAGTCTAGCATTAAACTTTTAGAATGAGCCTCAAAATCCTTAGGGAGAAATGCTGACTTCATTTAAACGGTACACTCAGAATCTTAATGTGAACACTGGTGAGAGATTTCCTTTGGATTTAACTTTGAATTTTTGCTTTTCATGAATGACATCATTCTAGCCCCATTAAAAGGTGAACACTAACTCCATTTCAATAAAGAATAAAGACATAGAAACAGCACAGTTTACAAAAGAAGTAAACAAAAAGTAACCAACAGGTTTCATGAGTACCATGGATACATAATTATTATCCAGGAACTTGAAGGAGAAATCATGGGCTACTATAACCTCTCAGGTCTGGAAATGTTCTTAGATATCAATCTTTCAACCCCCCTTTAATTTACATGTGAGAACAGGGAATCCTTTGAGGAGTTCAGATACTTGCCCAGACCACAGAGCTCATATGAACAAAGCCAGGACTAGAAGAAAGATTTCCCGAGATCCAGGCCAATGTTTTCTCAAAAAAGGCTGATTCAGAAGGTGATCAATTTAATATAAGGTAGTGCATTTGTGGCATTCTGTGTTTTATTGGTATGTGTTTAAAAAAATTTTTTTTTTGCTTGTTTTGATGTTTGTTTTTCTAAATGAGCATGTGTTAGTTTGCACATAGGAGAAACACTGTAATCAATGAGTAAAAAATATTGTATATGGTTGAATAATTTTTAAAAATCTCACTTTGCTATCTTCCCCAGCAATGATGCCAAGTTTGTTTGTTTTTTCAATTTATCAAACAGGTAACTAAAACTTGAAAATAATTTTTCTTAATCATGAGACTGACAAAAATTAAAATGAAAAAAACAGAATCAAGCAAAAAAACTAGATAACTAAACATCTTACATGTTATGTTCTGCTAAGGTCACCAGATTTAGCAAAGAAAAATATAAGATGTCCAGTTAAATCTGAATTTCAAATGGACAACGAATAATTATTTTAATATAAGTATGTCCAAAATATTACATGGGACACGCTTAAATTCAAATTTAACTGGGCATCCTAGATTTTATCTGGCAACCTTAGATCTGCCCACTTTAAAATGTTTAATTAAAATGTCACTTGCTGGTAAATCAGTACCAACTTAATACAGTTACTAAGTTTTTACTATGCAGAACTAAATTCACTCAAGTCTATGAGAACAAAAAGGCATTCAATATTCAATGGATATCAGGGGCAGTGATTTACTTCCAAGGAATAGAATGAATTAGTAATTTGTAAAGGACACATGGATTTTATTTATGTATTCATGAAGTATACTCCATGTAACACAAGGCAAACAAACCACAAAGACGATAGACTCTCCCTTATTACTGAATGCAATTAACTGATCTTTTGAATGCAACCAATGCTCATTTAAATGGATAATTCTTTGGTAAATAATTATTTTGCTAAATTTTATTCTTGTGGCAGACAGAAAGATAAAGGAGACTTGAAAGAGAAAAAGAAGAGAGAAAGTAGTAACATAAGAAGCTTTTTGCTAGATACTCATTACATCTGGGTCTGTGAGTCAGTAATTTTTCCAATCTAGATTTTGTTGTGATTCTTCAAAGATATTACAATGTCTCAAACCAATATCAATGATATAATGCAGAAATTAAAAGTTGCACTGTATTGCTTTTTAGGTGTTTTGTCCCTTATTTTAACAATTTATATATTCATACAACAAAGAAGATTTTATTCTCTTAAGATATGACAGCTGTTGAATTTTGGAGGTTCATTGTTCTTTTCTTTCTATGTCTATGTTTGAAGATTTTCATAACAAGTTGGGGGAGAAGAGAAAAATGTGAAAAACAGAAAAGAATAAATAGCCATATAATCTTTAAAATAGTTTTTGGGAACAGCAAAAACAAATACTGCTTAGTTCATTCAGGCTACTGTAAAAAATATACCACAGACTGAATGGCTTATAAACAACAGAAATTTATTTCTCACAGTTCCAGAGGCTGGAAGTCTGAGATCAGGGTGGCAACATGGCTGGATTCCAGTGAGGCCCTATTCCAGGTGGCAGACTCCTGACTTCTTGCTGTGTCTTCACATGGCAGAAAGAGAGCTCTCTGGAGTCCCTTCCATAAGGGCACTAAACCCATTCATGAGGGCTCCACCCTCATGATCTAATTACCTCCCAAAGGCCCCAGCTCCTAAAACCGTCACATTAAGGGTGGAAATTTCAACATACAGATTTGGGAGGAACACATTCAGCCTATAATAAGTGCCAAATAAATTTTTCTCCAATAAATATATACCCGGATGGATACATATTTATATCCTGACTAATCTTGTCAGAAGTATATTTACTGAAACTTTCATTTAATGGAATATTATATAACCATGAAAATGAGAGATCTTTACATGTATATGAAAGTAAAAATGTTCATAAAATTTTAATAAGAAAATGTAGCTTATAAAAATGTATATATTACTTACGTTACTCTATAATTATGCTACAATAATCTTAGATTATGGCATTAAACATAAAGAAACCCCTGAAAACTATCCCATCTTTACAGTATCAGGGTCTAAGAATTAATTTGTAATGTGCTCACTTAACATTTAGCCAAAAGCTTTCTGTCCCCTTCATCAAATGATCTCAGCTGTGCTCCTGGAATGAGCTCCCATTTCTCTACCCAGAGCCTTGGTTCTACTTTCGTATCTGCCGAGGAAGTAGAGGAACACCAGCTAATTCTACACATGGTCAAGAAAGGGCTAAAATATGGTGACCAACAGGTAAAGAATGAAACTTTTCATGTCTAGTTACCTCAGCTTTACCACCAGTTACTTCGGCTTCAAATATAAGCTTTATTTACTGTCTCCCTTTCTTTCTGTGCTGATAAATTTCCCATGTTCTTCCTCTAATTTTTTCTACCTGCTGACTTAAACAATTGTTATCAGTCTTCACACCTCTCTGAATACATGTTCTTGCCCTTATTTCTCTGCCATCTCTTCTACACAGTTTTATCCACTTTCCATTGTATTTTTGCTTTTCTTCTCCCAGCTTCTCAACTTATCATTTGCTAAATGTCAAAATCATTGGTTATTAGGGGGGAAAATGAGTATGCTAGAAGTTTCGACTCTACCATGTCAACCACCTGATTTGCTTGATTTATTTTTTCAAAGGTGGTGATATATAGACATAAATATTACAGTTTAAGATATATCTTAAGAGGTAATGAATTTTTCAAATCAAAATCTCAAACACAGTGCTCTTTTTTTTGGGGGGGGTCTTGTATTTATAGTTGTTGAGTTCTTTCTAATTAAAAAAAATACCACCTATTTTCCATTTAGTAAGTGTCTACTCTCCTTGGCAGATCTTTACATAAGTTTCCATTTAATAGTGTTTAACAAATGATTTTAAGAATGTCTAAAGTGGCCTAAAAACACATATACATTCAATGTAAAATATTGAAAAATATAGAAGAGCAAAATAATGAAAATTAAAAATCACTCATAATCGTACCTTTCAAAAATGACTACTGTTAACACTACACACAGAGGCACATGTGCACACACGTGTGTACACACACTATACATACATATCATGCATCACAATTTTTAAAAATATGTTATACAGGACTGCCTCTCTCTCCCTTTCTCTCAAACAGGAAAACAGATATGTATGTCTACTTCCAGATCTTCTCCCTTTTGGGTGAGGACAACGCTATGAGAATGACAGAGTAACAAAACGGAGGAAGTCTGGACATCTGGATAATCACACGGAGCAGAGCCATCCTACTGACTTTGACCTGTTACACTGGAGAGAAATAAACTTCCATCTTCTTTAAATTGTAGTATTTGAGGGTCTCTTTGTTAAGCAGCAACCCTATCTAATACATTACCCTGGTGGTCAAAACTTTTGGTAAAGATTCTAAGAATTCAGAGAAGAGAGACTAGCATTTCCTCTGGAGTCATACTGAAGGCATCACAAAAAAGATGACACTTAAACAAGATAAGGATGATAGAGTCTCAAGTTCAAGATGGCAGCTGAGCCCAGGCACTTGCCTCCCCTCCTTCAGGAAACCACACTAAGATGGCAGGAAAGGAATACGAAAGGGAACAAATGAGAGGTTTCAACTTCTGGGATGACAAAAAGCAAACAAAAACGTATAGAGAGACACAGGAGATGAGACAGAAAAAGTCAGGGCAGAAGATGTGACAGAGGGGTCACAGGAGAGATGAGAGCCAAACTTCCTGGTAGAACTCTGGAGGATTCTGTACACCAGGGTTTCTCAGCCTCAGCACTATTGACATTTGGGGTCAGATCATTCTTTGTTGTGAGAGGCTGTCCTGTGTGCATTACAGGATGCCAGTAGCTCTACCCATGCCCCCAGCCCCCAAAATAAAAAATGTCTCCAGAGAGTGCCAAATGCTCCCAGAGGGCCAAACTTCCCTGGTTGAGAACTAGTGTTCTACATTATTTACTCCACAAATATTTATTAAACACTTCCTGTGTGCCAGATACTTTCTAGCTACTGGAGATAGAAAAGTGAACTAAATCATCAAAAATCCTTGTCCTCATAATACTTTCCAGTGAAACTAGGTAGGCAACAAACAAACTAAATGACTAAGAGATATACTTGGTCAAATGTTGACAAGAGCTATGGAGATAATGGAGAAAAAGACTGAAGATACTAGGGGGAGAAGGAAAAGGAAGATGAAATATTGATACATGAGGTTCCCAGAGCAGCTGTGCCACTTGGTTTTCAAACCCCTTTCCTGGATTTATACATGCGGAACATCAAGTGTCTGGTTTTGTCTCTTGGAAAACCACTGGAGAGATATTTTCTAAAGGATTTGAATGGACTCCAGGGAAGAATTGAGGATGTTGGTAATAATGGACTTTAGACCACTTGGAAGCCATATACTGAGGAAGCAGATCAGAAGGGCAACGGGCAGTCACTGAATGTTCACAGGCAGAATGGTCAGGGTGGTGCTGCTTAGATGATATGGGGCGAAAAACAGCTGCAACAACTCAGGAATCTGGGACGGGATCTGACTTCGGATGGTTTAAGTGAAAATGGATTTAACTGAACCCACTGGCTATTAAACAGTAATGCATAAACCTTCTCTCATTTTATTTGTAACTCATTTTCTCCATCAGACATTCAACAATGATGCCCTACAAGGCTGTGTGAAGTAAAATTTCCTTTCAGAGAGTTTATTTCATATGATTGCATTACAATCCTGAGTAGAACAGATAGTTGAATACATTACGACTTACTAATATTATTGTAGAAAAATGAATTAGGAGCTTTCTTCTTGAATAAAATCTTTAAAAATTCACACTTAAGACACATGGAAACCAAAACACTTGGAAATATTTACTGATATCTAGTGGGCTCATTTTATTTTCTCTGAAGAACACATGTAATTGCTGGTATAGTCCTAACAGCTTGAAGCTACAAACTCAGACAAGGGGTGGGGATGGGGGGAGAGAAAACAGAGATAGTGAGCTTTTCTCCTCCTTATTTAAAGGTTTTATTTTACATAATATTTTGGCATTCTTCCACCACGACAGTTAGCAAAATCAGATGGTCACGTCTTTCTGATTTCCAATATGTGGTAAGATACTTGCTAGAAAAATTATAAAACAGACAGAAGATGAATGAACTGGGCCTGTGCGATTTTGATTATTTGGGGGTTACTCATGTGTCTTTACTAGAGAGTCTCTCCTCTTTGCTGAGAAGGTCACTTTCTTTGATGGAGATTTGGGATGGGTGTATGCACTTGTAAGGGAGGAGGAGGGGATTCCTCTTTAAAAGCCCGGACAACCAGCCTTATCAAGCAAAAAAAAAAAAAAAAAAAAGAAAGAAAAAATCAACTACCATAGGCAGAGCCCCACATTTCCAATATGGTTTACCAATTTCTATGTATCTTTTTCCTAACTAAATCAAGCTGGTAGATACAACTTATGCATCTCCATATATAATTAGTCTAAAGCTATCGACTCACCTTTGCTTAGTAAAAACCAGCAAAGTCAGAATAATGACTGTTCTATAGACATGTATGATCATTCTTGCTTCTTTGCTCATACCACCCTCCAGCACCCACCCCAACTTTAACAGCCTCTCTTCTACTCCCTCCTATTCAAATCTTGCACTGTGTCAATTTTCCTCACCTTCTCCATAAAGCCTTTCCTGAACAAATCAGCCCAAAATATTCTCTTCATTCTCCAAATCTCTAGGGGACTTATGTTATACCCCTGCTATTTATGGTTGGTGTCACATTATATGCCATTTTGTCATTGTCATCTAATTCTTTCACAAGATCAGATGTCTTTTGTTCCAACTAGCATTTCTTTTGTCTAGCTTATGGTCAGGGACTAAGGGATACAAATTTTTTTGGGTATCCACTTCAGCATCTGATATGCTTGTTAAAGAAATCTCACTAGATTGCCCTGAAGGACAGATGCTCTAAGGACAGACCCCCAAAACCATAGTCTTAGCCTTTGTGGAGCTTATATGACTGACATACGTCCTCCTTTTTAAAAATCTATTTTCTCTTTTTGAACATTTAAGGAAAATTCCTTTCTTTTTCATCAGTCCCTTGTTTTAATTCCCAGCATCACTCATTAACTTGCCACAAATATTCTTCTTTTTTTTTTTTTTTTAATCAGTCATCAATTTTATACACATCACTTTATACATGTCAATCCCAATCGCCCAATTCAGCACACCCCCATCCCCACCCCACCACAGTTTTCCCCCCTTGGTGTCCATACGTTTGTTCTCTACATCTGTGTCTCAACTTCTGCCCTGCAACCCAGTTCATCTGTACCATTTTTCTAGGTTCCACATACATGCGTTAATATACGATATTTGTTTTTCTCTTTCTGACTTACTTCACTCTGTATGACAGTCTCTAGATCCATCCACGTCTCAACAAATGACTCAATTTCGTTCCTTTTTATGGCTGAGTAATATTCCATTGTATATATGTACCACAACTTCTTTTTTGTTTGTTTTTTTTAAGACACATTTATTCAGCATCATGATCAGACTATTACATTTAGCATTCAATAGCATGGGTGCAAAAAAAAAAAAAGTCACATTGAAAACCTTTGTTGGAATGCTTTACACTTTCCACAGAACAGAAACTGAAATAACCTGTTATACACTTAAGTCACAAATACAGTCCTTGAGTTTTTTTGCCCATACACATGAGTATTGTCTAAAACATGTCTTCTTTGTAGCATCTAGGCCCTGCTACCACTGTGCTTGGCTGAGTTCACAAATCTGTTGTACCCTGTAGCTTCCCTGTCACTTCTCCGCCTCTCCTCTCCTGCTAAGCTTAGTTTCCTGGCAGTAATTAAAACCTTCTGCCACTGCCATAACAACTTCTTTATCCATTCGTCTGTTGATGGGCATTTAGGTTGCTTCCATGACCTGGCTATTGTAAATAGTGCTGCAATGAACACAAATATTCTTCTTAGGTTGAGACGTGAGGCTCACCCATGGCTACCAGATGCTTAGTGGAGACCTCTGAGTGCTTCTGACCACCCTATACATAATATCCAGCTGTCTGGATTCTGTATGAGCAACGGAGATTCAGGTTTATATAAACAGAGGTTAAATGGCCATGATACAAATCAGAACTATGAAAGGATAGTTAGCACACCCAAACTGCTTTTGATATGAATTGAATATCATTGACACTTTGCCAGAGTGTTTTCACATGAAATTGCACTGGTTAGTAAGTGTTGACAGTAATAAGAACACTTTAATGCTGGGTGCATAAGAACATATAAATTGGATTGACCACATTCTTGTTGACAGTTCAACGCTCGATTGCTTTGGGTACACTCCTGCAAAAGGAACGGGGACTGTGTGGGTCTGAATCCCACCGTGACATCTCACAAGCCTGTAGATGACGGAAATTCTTTGAGTTATGTCATTCTCTTGTTGTTGGGAATGGGGTTTTGCCAGTGCTGGATGCTGTTATAAAAGAAATGTATGGGGGCTTCCCTGGTGGCGCAGTGGTTGAGAATCTGCCTGCCAATGCAGGGGACAAGGGTTCAAGCCCTGGTCTGGGAAGATCCCACATGCCGCGGAGCAACTAGGCCCGTGTGCCACAGCTACTGAGCCTGTGCGTCTGGAGCCTGTGCTCCGCAACAAGAGAGGCCGCGATAGTGAGAGGCCCGCGCACCGCGATGAAGAGTGGCCCCTGCTTGCTGCAACTAGAGAAAGCCCTCGCACAGAAATAAAGACCCAACATAGCAATCAATCAATCAATCAATAAATCTTAAAAAAAAAAAAGAAATGTATGATACCTAGGGCCTAAAGAGTTGGCTGCCCACACTGTGCCAGGAACTCTGCTACATGCCAGAGATAAAATGGCAAGCACCTCAGCATCCCTGCCCTTGTGGCTCTTAGTTGGATTCTAGTGGAGAGAAAGCATTTACTGCCCAATGGAATATAAAAGTGTAACTGTGATGAAGGGCCTAAAGCAGAAATGCAAGAGGAAACAGGAGTTCCCTCCTCCCTCAGTGACCAAACACTTCATCTTCATGAGCAGACAGCAATGCTCTTAGAGATGGCCCAACACTGGGACATTTTTGGATTAATGGAGAAACTGAAGCAACACAAACAAGCAGGAGCCACTGAGGCAATCACAGCTGCAACACGACCAGCATCAGAAAGTGCCCGGACAGACACTGCAGAGCAAGGGGGCAGGTTCTAGTCATGTGGTTTGGGGCCAATAGAGGAACAGCTGATCAGAAATGCTTACAGGGTCTGGTCTAGTTCCAGGAAGAAAACCATACAGGAATAGATTTGAGACTAGATGTATCCGCTGAGTTGTGAGCGGGTTGTACTCACAACTCCAGGATTTAATGCTACGTCAGGGCATAGTTCAAGGTACTTTGGTGAGTACAGTCAAGGAAAGGGCCAGACGATGAGGAAATAAGCCAGAATTCAAGACGGGAATAGGGAAATATCAGGTTGTGTGGCCATGATTGAACTTGTACAGTCCATAAGAGACAAGCCTCCTCCACTTTTTGAGGTACTCATGGGTGAGGCAATTTATCAGTAAATGGGACGCAAATAATTCAACCCCTGCAATGCACAGGACATCTGCTGAAGAATGGCTCTGGATACCAAATCCACAGGCTTCTGAGATGAGGAATTATTTTATACATTCTCTCTATGACCAGGTATTTCTGTCTCAGAGCACAATTAACCCCTAGCAAGATGGAAAGGATATTAACAGGAATTGAAGGGCAGAAAAGGAAATAACGCCTACATCATTCTGAATGCTTTGTGTACGTTATTCGTTCTCAGCTTTTGAGCACATTGGAGTCACCTGGGGACCATGTTAAACCTACTGATCCCAGGCTCTACCCTTACCTACTGAATCAGGGTCTCTAGGAGGAGACCCTGTATATGTTAAACAACCTCTTCAAGAGATTTTCATCTGCATGAGATGTTTGGGAACCACTACATTATGTCCTTGAATCCTTGCGACCATTTACAGATGGAAATATTCAGGCTGAGAGAAGTTAAGCACCATTTCCACAAGGGCCTCTGGATGGCCCATATATTGTAGAAACACAAAATACATTGGTTTATTACATTTTAAAATGTAATACCCATTATTATGAATATTTTCCCATGTTATGAAAACATAATTTTTATGACTGTATAGTATTCCATTATAGGTGAGTATTTCAAATTTATTGAACCAATCTCCTGCTGGTGTAAAAAAAATAAATTAAAAAAAAAAAAATCAGGAGTTTTCCTGATTCAAGGACACTAGTCACTCAAACAGACCTGTTCTACTTGTTCCACATCCAGAGAAGCATTCAATTTTCCTACACAGTACAAAGACTTAGCTTCTGTCCTGCATGCACAGAAAGCCCACTTGGTGGTCATAGATGTAAAAATAATTAGAATTAGAGGGCATGGACTGTTAAGCAACAACCAAGGGTCCCAGTAACAGTTACTTTCTGGTGATGTTTTTGGTGATAAATCAGTGGCTCCCGAGCTTTGACGAACATTGGAATCACCTAGGACCTTTACAAATACTGATGCCTGGCTCCCACCCCTAAACACTCTGATTTAGTTGGTATATGAAAACCTGAGCTTCTGGAAGTTTCTCCAGGGTGCAACAAAGTTTGGGAGCCGCTAGGTTAAGTGAAAACTACTGATAGAATAAGGTTGTGGGACTGCTTTGAGTAGCCCTTTGAGGAAACTTATGTGACTGCAGAGGGGCTGTTGGTCATCATGTGGTCATCAATGGGGCCTGCACATGACCTTCTCTGGAGCCACAGGCCAGGCCATTAAGAGCCAACCACAAGGATGCTCATAGGAACACTTACCAACTTTCCTCCCTAGGTTCCTCCTGCCTACTGCTGCCTGGTCCCTCTCACTCTCTGTAGCCTCCCACCTACTGTGTCTTTATCTGGAGTCTCTTTATTCCAATCCATGTCTACTTCCCTCTGTGCAGAGTGCCAGCAAGACCACCCAATACCCAAACCATGCTAAAGTAGCCCAGCATCCTGGAACACTGGGCAATCGAACAGGTCTCCAAGTGTCCCATTTTTAAAGGATCTGTGGCTTCCTGGGAGAGACTGGGAAATCCACAGTGAAGTCCATGGTCAGAGATGGACACATTCCCAACTGTGCCACACTAATAGCTATTTCCAATCTAGTACCTGTGGTCTCAGGGTACAGCATGCTAACTTTGGGGGATCTCCAAAGAGTTAGGTGACCGGGCTTTCTGCTGGCTCACAAGCGTGAATGAAAGATCCGTCAGTCTTGAAAATATGCCCTCCTTCCCTTGAGATAGATCAATATTCTTAGATTTCCAGGAATTTGCTCTACTAGGATAACAGCATAAATGGCCACCAAGGAATTTAGTGATGCAGAAGTCCAACAACATAAAGGCAGGTGTTAGCCAAGATACCATTTGATTATGACCCAGGCCTTTGAGTATTCCCATTTACTGGAATGGCGTAGGAAACTTGGTTTACGCTAACGGAGTGATGCTTAACCAGAGGCCTCCATCGGGATCACTGAGGGATATCCTGATGACTAGACATGCCTTGGTCCAACTCCCTAGAAGTAGTGGTAAAGTAGACATAAAGTAGAGCCCAAATACTTGGATTTTTAAAGTATCCTCAGATGACTTGAATGCAAAGATCACTGTAATGACTTGATGGCACTGACTAGCACTCCTTCCCAGGAAAAATCATTGTATTGCCATTCAAACCAGTAATCCTATGGTGGAAATTCCAATCACAGAGGCAAATATATCAGGAAAGAGATTTCTGAGAAAGCAGGCCATCCAGTTTTACTCAAGTCATCATGTGAGCATCCTCTTATGTCACTTAGTCACAACATAGCCTAGGCTGCCGGAGTCTAAGAATCTAGAGCTAGACAATTCAATAGAACTTCCTGCAATGATGGAAACATTTTATTCTGTTCTGTCTAATATGGTAGCCACTAGCCACATGTGGTTATTGAGTGCTTGAAATGTGGTTGGTGAAAGTGATTAATTAAACTTTCAGCTTTATGGGACGAAGTGAGAGAGTGGCATGGACATATGTACACTACCAAATGTAAAATAGATAGCTAGTGGGAAGCAGCTGCATAGCACAGGGAGATCAGCTCAGTGCTTTGTGACCACCTAGAGGGGTGGGATAGGGAGGGTGGGGGGGAGACGCAAGAGGGAGGAGAAATGGGGATATATGTATACGTACAGCTGATTCACTTCATTATAAAGCAGACACTAACACACCATTGTAAAGCAATTATACTCCAATAAAGATGTTAAAAAAAACCAAAAAAACCTTTCAGCTTTAATTTTAATTTAAATGGCCATAGGCAGCTAGAGTCTACCGTACTGTACTGTGCAAAGACATAACCCATCTTAAGTAGAAAGCATGCAGAACTATAAGTAGTCACTGGACAATAAATAAGCCTTTCTATTAGACAATCTCCTTGCCCTATGGTTTCCCATAGGAAGCCCTTCCTCCTTAAAGAAAGGACGAGAAACAAACTCCTTTTGTTGGTGACCCATCATTCATCCAGAAGAGAGAATATTGAGAAATGACCACCCATGAGCCATATCTGGTCCATAGACATATTTGGGTTGATTTGCAGTATATTTTTTAAAGTTTTTAAATTAGTTTTCAGTATTTGAAAATTGGATTTAAAAAAAAAAATCTCAATGTCTGTTTTCTTCAGAAAAATTAGACAATGAGGCCATCTCGGCTAATCCTTCATGGCAGCGAGTATCTGGACCTACAGCAAAGGGATGCTTGAAGTTCAGTGGAGACACTGCTTGGCCTGTTTCCCTCACTCATGAAGCCTGCCTTGGTCCCTGGAAGGTCTGGGGTTTGAGAGACCTGGTCTAGACATCTTTCCCAGGCAGAAGCATCTAATCTCAGACACTGGCAAGCCTGGCTATTATTTTACCTCTGCTGTCCTCACCTTGAATACTCAACAAAGACAGGATAGACCTCAATACAAACGCCTTCTATTCAAGGTAGAATCTCTTCACTGTTCTTCAAAAGCAAACATGCATGTGCACACATACAGAGGATTTCAAAAAGTTATTGTATCAGGACGAGCGTAAGCCAAGGCTGGTGGTTTCAGAGTATACAGAAGGCTCATTTACTAGTGTGACCATGTTTCTTAACTGTGCCGTAGTTTCTAGATCTGTAAACTGTTGGGACCTAAAGAACCTGGAATAGGGCCTAGTGCATCATTAGTGCTCAGTACCTGTTAGCTACTATTATTCCAGTTATGGAAACCACCTCTCCATGGGGAAAGATGAAGTAAACCTTCTCCACAGTGTAATATAGACACGTGGGCAGCTTTTCACTCTCCAATCGATTCTAAACCACAGCAGAAATCTGAGTTTTCTTGTATATGTGAAATGAACAGTCCCAAGAAACCAGTTATTAGCGACTCATCAAAATCTCCCTATTTCTCTGATGTGATAATGACCGCAGCACAGCCTGGGCTGAGTTCTGAGACACAGACACAAACGCTACACACAAAGGAAGACCACAGCCAAGTGTACCCAAACCAGCCCTTTGTCTGACTGAACTTGACTGCAACTTCAGAGTAAGAGGTAAAATTTCTAAAACTAAGATGACTAAAAACTCAGCTTTTCTTTGCAGATTTACTTTCGAAAAGTACATTGTGCTTGAACTCGACCCAAATTATTTGTCACCACTCATGTGATGAAACACTTGGCAACATCCTTCCCTCAGCAAAAATCTTTCTTTGCTCTGAATAAATCTAGCTTTTAATTCATATGAAGTTAGGCAGTTCTTTAAGAATCCTTCAAAGGGTGCTTAAGGCCAACCCAGAGATCACCATAGATGATTGATTTTTATTACGGCTCTCACCCAAATGAATCAATGTTCCAGTGGTAAGAATGCCAGTCATCGGCTCACCCATCTTCCCTAAGTTACACTGCAACTATCCAAATTCCCCCTCCATCCATCAGGCAGTGAATGCCAGTTACCATTCACTTGGAGGTAATGCCAGTTACCTCCAAGTCCAGAACAATGTTCAGTCCCGATGTTTTTTCCAACCTCATCCATTTTCTGGTATAAAGTGATTGTATCCTCATGTTGCTGGGCTGGTAGTCAAATTAAACAAGGCAAGAGAACACCATTCCCCACTGAGTACATCCTCAACTTGTACTCACAAATCATTTCAATTCTAGCTTAAAGAATTACCTTCAACATGCTAATGAATACACATTAGATCATTTAAAATCTTCACCAACTATAATATCTATTGTATACATACATACATACCTACACACATCTTTGCTAATGATAATAGCAATGTAACTAGTAACTTCAATCCTGATTTAGCACAACTAACCGTTTTTGTTTTTTTTTTTAAGGTTGGTAATTTTATTTATTTATTTAGGTCGTGCCATGTGGCTTGCGGGATCTTAGTTCCCTGGCCAGGGATCGAACCCACTCCCACTGCAGTGGAAGCACAGAGTCTTAACCACTGGACCACCAGGGAAGTCCCAGCACAGCTAACGTTTATATAGCACTTCATGAGCACATTCACGTACGTCCTCTTACGTACTGCTCCAAAGACACCTATGAGGCAGACAGGATCAAAAACGAGAAAAACAGTTTTTGAGCCTCAGTGTGATCAAGGCAGTGTGGTAGGGCTTTCTGTGTACTAAGTCTTTATCAGTGCTGGGACTAAGGTGAGGTGAGGTGAGGGAGGCATCCGGGGTGCAGAATTTAAGGAGGCGCTCACGCTCAGTCATACAACTGCAGAGCTGGCACCTGAGAGCTGCCTCCTTAAATTGTGTGTCCATGGCACTCCGCTTGTGTCACCCGAGTCCTGACTTCCATAATACTCTCATCCACCTTGTCAGTTATGTATTGTCTTCCTCCCTTCAAAGATGGACGAACTAATACCCCGAGATCTTCAGCAACTTGCCAAAGGTCTCCAGTTAGTGACCCTTCTGACCCCATTCTGGTGTTCTTTTTCCCACTGAAGGGTCTCTGGCCCAAAGCCATGGCCAAAGAAACCACACTCATGAGCTGCCTACGAATTCACTTGGCTCCCTCAACCGTCACTTAAAGTTCAGCGTAGACTGCACTCCAAAGACAATCTCCATTTAATCATTGTTATCACTATTTATATGATGAGAAGGTTGTTTATTTTTAGCTTTGTTAGTTTCTTAAAAATCCTGCAATTAGCATATCTAATTATGTCTAATATTGGGTTTTTAGCATCAATAATTTTGGTTTGAGGATGTAAGGAGGTGGACGGACTACCCAAGAGGTGGCAGGAAGTGAATTCGTGTCATACTCTCATTTTCCTTTTTATACAACTTCAAATGTACTCTGTCCCCTAGCTTCAATGGCAGTTTATGGAAATCCACCAGAAAACCCTACCATGCCCATTACTTTAGCATTCTCCAAAATAAAAAATCATCAAGTTAATACTTATCCAGCTCCAAAGTCACTAAAACACAAAAGTTTCAAGCTTAAAAACAACTTCATTGTAAAGGGCTGTATAGTTTATTTCTTCCCAGCAGCTTTAAATCTACTCACAGCAATCCCAGGAAGAATTTATGGGAATACAATAAAATGCCAATTAACTACAGTCAACCAGTTCCTAATTCTCCATCTCCAGAATGTCTTTATTATTAATGGAAATACCTGCCACACTCACTGAGAAACAGGAAAGCAGACTGAAAAGAAAACCACCTGCTCTTAACTGTACTTATCATTGTTTGTGTAGAGGCACAATTTCTCGCCTTGAGCTTCAAGTCCATGGATCAAATTCAGCCCAGTTCTCTGCTGGGGAAGCTGCTGACACAATTAGGGCGAGTCACCCAAGAGAAAACCCACAGCCAGAAAACATGTCTAATTATATATTTGTTCTTGCTGTCCTTTCCCTGTGGTTTAAACATCTATCTGCTTGCTATTAAATGTATCTGATGAGGAACAGAAAAAAAGGCTGGCTGAAGCTGGGGCTCCCCATGATGAACTCTGCTGAGATCCATGTTTGGCCCATGGCAAGTCTTCCAAACCCATCACCAAGAACTAGCGGGAAGACCGGCATGAGGATGTTGTTAAGACCCAGGCCAGTGTATTCTGCTTGAGAAACTAAAAAGAAGGAACTCTGAGACTATCTATAAACCCTAACTTGCTTTTCCAAACACATGTGTTTAGTCTTTTTAAGGTATACAGGGCAGGAGGTGTTTGCATGATCTCCAGTGGTGCCATAGAGAGATGTGGATGCCCTGGGCCCAATGGGACTTTTCAGTTCTTTTGAATCTGCTGATCTTTGCACAGTCTCAACTGTCATGGAAGCTGCAGGTCTTTGTTATTGGAAGGGAATCTTGACACTCCAGGGTCACCTTAAATCTTAACAACAGGGAAGAGACTCGTGTTTATTGCCCTGGTGTGCAGTGTCATGCTAGGTGTTGTTACTATTATCAGTCTGGGTACCAAACAAGAGAAAAGGGGATGAGTACCCCTGTTCATGCAGTTATTGTTATATTAACTGTGGCTCATCGGCACCTTGGTACACTCCAGAAAGGGTCATTCCAATGTGTTGCAAAAGGTCTCCAAGCCATGCCTACATCCTATGGATATGTCCCCCAAACTAAACATTTCACAAAATATAGAACTTTATTTACTCCCTACCCCATTTGGGGTTTACTCACAAAAGTTCTTTATACCATGAAATGTAATCTATGATAACTGATAAATAGGTCATTCCTAGCCAACAAGATGTTTAAAGAAATATTCACCTCATAGAGCGCTAATCATTCTATTAATACTATGGTAGGTTTTTTCCTGGTCTTATTTCATTTGCTGGAATTGATTGACATGTTTCTTTCTGACCCATCACTTCCTCTAACTCCAATAGAATAGGCTGCTCTGCATTTTACACAGTTCCAGGCTTCTCCTGGACTTGGCCTCAAAAGCCTCTGCAGGTTGGCTCTTGGCAATCAGCTATAGGTGTTTCCGATAATGGAACTATTGTGGAGACTGAACTCGTTTCTACTCTGAGCCCACACAGTCTTTATCCCTGCCTCCAAGGACATCCCTCTCCAACCTAGTACCAGCCAGAAAAAGGACAGAAGATGATCAAGCTTCTCTGAGCATGGGATACTTAATCCTTCCAGCGCATTTTAACTTGTTTTCAAACCAAGTCACCTGGCATTTCATTCATTTGAGGAGTGAGTTCCTTTCTCTTTCATAACTAGAGCTAAGGGTTAATTTCAATACAATGTTTATTTACTTAACATTTTCCCTTAATTGTGTTAATTGTATTTCTTAGCAAACTATAATTCTTATAAACTGCTTTCACATGAAATTGGTTTAAGGAAATTCTCATACTCATTCAAACAAGACAGCATATTTCAAGTGAGACTAACTTTCTATCTGCCTCAGTTTCCTTATTTATAAAAAACAGGGGAATAGTCCCCACACCCTGAAAGGGTGGTAGTGAGGTTTCATACTTAGGACAACGTCTGGCACATAGTAAATAAAAAATGCTAAGTCATTCTATGTAAAGCACTTAAAATGTCAAGCCTGTGTCAGGTTCTTAATAAATGGTAGTTATTATATTATAATTAGTCACAAACTGGGAAGGAACAGAAGTGAGCCTTTCCCATGTAAAGTGACTAGAACATGGGGCGGGGGTGTCTTTCTTCCCTTCCCTCTCTTCTGGTCAACTTTCCTTCTTCCTCTTGCCTCCAATCCCTTCTCCACTTTCTTCTTTCCTTCTCTCCTTTTGGGTTTCAAATCAAACCGGCTGGAGATTGAGGAAAAAGGAAAAAAGGATGGGAGCACATAACATTTAGGTCTAGAAAGAAGAATTATTGGCAAATAATTTGGTCTCTGCTTAAGAGTTTGAAATTGCCAACACAGAGCCAAAGCAATTGATGGTATTTTCCCAGTGGTTGGTATTAATTAGCACTCTGCTGTCGTCAATTGGCTCTGCCGCCATGGGGATAAATCATTCACAAGCTATTTTGGACGCTCGTCCTGTTGCCACCACCATGGCATCAATCTTCTCATTAGCTTTGTCATTACAGATCTCAGCCGTTTCTCACCTTTTCAGGAACTCTGCATGAATTTGACCTCGAGAAGTATTTAGTCACTATCATCTCAGCTATTAAATGTCAGATTCAGACATCGCAAACTGTGTGTCAAGACACTGCATTCTGGCAGTAATGAACCCATTATCTTTTTTTCCCCCTCATAAAGCATGCTCTTTGGGCACCCGAAATGGTGTGATACAAGTTCTCTCAGGAGTCTCGTTTGATTGTGGGTGCCTTTGAAAAGAATGTCGCCGGCTGCATTAATTTCCAGACTTTCGGTAGTTTGTACCTGGCACATTATGCAAATAATGACTGTTCATCTTTACTGGGTGAACCAGGCAGCAGGGTTAGGCAACAAGATATAGCTAAGCAACTTGTACCTTTAGCACTTTTAGCACATTGTCTGTCAATGAATTCTACAAATTGTATTTTTTGCTCTTCAAAAAGAGTCGCGCTTATCCCTGCTTATGAGTCACAGGATGGCAGGGAGGCCAACGGACACTGCCTACATCTCTGTCAGTTCGTTTCCAATAAACTCTCGTCCATTCAGGCTGTTTGTCAGCTCTGCACCCGCGTGGTAGTGGCCTAAGGCATGAGCCTGTTGGGTGGATTCAAAGAGAAAGCCAGTGAGGCTGCGGGGCAGCCAGCAAGGGAAAAAGAGTACAGGTAGGACCACAGAGACTTTTCCTTGGTGTCATGGAGCCATTTAGCAGTAGACTGGAGCCTATAGATCCTTCTTAGAATATAGATTTTAAATAAAAATGTAAAAGATTACAAAGGAAACAATTTTATGGAGATAACAACACCCTAGAAATAGTGTGTGCTATGGCCAAATGTGTGTTTCTCCATTAACACATTTAAACAAGATGTAGTGATGATTTGAAGTCACAAGGAGCGTAAGTAGTGGTTTGAGATCTCCACAACTGTAATGTGATAGGAAATCTGATTTCTATTGATGACAAAGTCACAGGACATGCTGAATCCACTGTGGTTTGTGGTTACGGTCAAGAAGGAAGGAAGTGCTAAGTTACAGTTAGAAGTTAATAAAAATCATCGTATTTTTTCCCGAAGTTCACGAACTCCCTGAGACCTCTTAAGAGTCCGTGGACCAAGGGCATGTGGCAAGGGAAGCATTTGGATTTTACTCCCAGGGGAATGGAAGCCCTGGGAGGAACGTGTAGGCTCCAACCTCTCGTCCATTGAAGTCAGGAAGCCCCAGAATCTTCCTTGACTCTTCTCTGCCCAGTGCCCTGCAACGCTCTGGGCACCATCTGCCCTGGCACTCACCTCATTATCATGTGACAACTGTCTGTGTGGTCTCTTCCATCAGATGGTAAGGACAAGAGCTATGTATCAGCCTGTGTACAGACAGTGCACCCAGCATGGAACATACCAGCTACTGAGTATTTGCTAAATAAATTAATGAAGACTAGGCTGCTTTTGAAAGAATTACACATGAATCTATACTGCCAATGTTTTTCTGAAGAACATATTTTCCTTTCTGAAAGGGGTTATAGGTGGAAATACACAACGTTTTAAAAATAATATCAGACTTAACTGGGAATGGAAACACTGACATCAGGTAGATTTTTAAAAAATAATTTAAAAGTAGATTGATTGAAAAAAAGATAATGTGGTTGCCTAAAGACCAAGGTGCCCTGGTATTTAAAATCATAGGAGCCTCTGCAGGGCAATAGAAGTCCAGGTAGACAAAGGAGTTAAGCTCTGTGCTCACCAGCTACAGCTCAACAGGTCAAGGGCTCAGGAAAGAGGATGAGCTTCCAGGTGTACTGAATTTCTCCAGCTTGTTCCTTGAATAACTTCCCATTTTTAGACAATAGCCCAAAGCTGTCTAATCCCAATGCACTGCCAGCCATCCTTGGATGGGCCATATCTGGGACCTCGCTGGGGTTTTGCACAGGAGAGCTGGTTTCCAGCTTACCTGGGGGTAGTCACAGGGATCAAGACTAGACTCTTAATTTGGAATATACCTGAAAGAGAGATAAAAACCTACTGAGCATGCTCACTATCTGACATGGAAGAAAAGGTCTGTATGAGACAGATGTGCCGGGTTCACGCACACTCAGCTCTGTCATCGTAAGAAACAATGTAAAATAGTCATTCAGTCAATGTGTGTTTATCAAGGCTTTCTATTTGCCAGGCTCCCTCGATTCCACAAACACACACACACACACACACACACACACACACACACAAAAGGCTCATCTGTGAAATTACACCTTGAGTCCCTGTCCTCAAGTCAGTGGGAAAGCTAACAGGTAAATCCACAGTTACAGTCAAAGCCCTGATACTCGTAAGTTTTCCTAAGGTTGCATGGGGGAGTGAGGGAAAAACTTCCCCAAAGGTGCAGTATCTGAGCAGACATGACAGGAGTAAGTAAAGGAATCTGTCATCTCAAGAAGCATGTACTCTAAATAAAGACAGGGGGGAATCCCTCAGAAATTGGAGCCACTGTCAGGGCCTATCTACCCTTAGGGAGATTAAAAAATTTCCTGAGCTTGCATGCAGCTCAATATCAAAAAAACAAACAACCTAATCCAAAAATGGGCAGAAGACCTAAATAGACATTTCTCCAAAGAAGATATACAGATTGCCAACAGACACATGAAAGAATGCTCAACATCATTAATCATTAGAGAAATGCAAATCAAAACACAATGAGGTATTACCTCACACCAGTCAGAATGGCCATCATCAAAAAATCTACAAACAATAAATGCTGGTGAGGGTGTGGAGAAAAGGGAACCCTCTTGCACTGTTCGTGGGAATGTAAATTGATACAGCCACTATGGAGAACAGTATGAAGGTTCCTTAAAAAACTAAAAATAGAACTACCATACGACCCAGCAATCCCACTACTGGGCATATACCCTGAGAAAACCAGAATTCAAAAAGAGTCATGTACCACAATGTTCACTGCAGCTCTATTTACAATAGCCAGGGCATGGAAGCAACCTATGTGTCCATCATTGGATGAATGGATAAAGAAGATGTGGCACATATATACAATGGAATATTACTCAGCCATAAAAAGAAACGCAATTGAGTTATTTGTAGTGAGGTGGATGGACCTAGAGTCTGTCATACAGAGTGAAGTAAGTCAGAAAGAGAAAAACAAATACCGTACGCTAACACATATATATGGAATCTAAAGAAAAAAGAAAAATGGTCATGAAAAACCTAGGGGCAAAAAAAAAAAAAAACCTAGGGGCAAGATGGGAATAAAGACGCAGACCTACTAGAGAATGGACTTGAGGATACGGGGAGGGGAAGGGTAAGCTGGGATTAAGTGAGAGAGTGGCATGGACATATATACACTACCAAATGTAAAATCGATAGCTAGTGGGAAGCAGCTGCATAGCACAGGGAGATCAGCTCAGTGCTTTGTGACCACCTAGAGGGGTGGGATAGGGATGGTGGGAGGCAGGGAGACGCAAGAGGGAAGAGATATGGGGATATATGTGTATGTATAACTGATTCACTTTGTTATAAAGCAGAAACTAACACACCATTGTAAAGCAATTATACTCCAATAAAGATGTTAAAAAAATATAGTCAGATTGGGAAAAAAAAAGAAAATTTCCTGAGCTTGTTTATCATTTGATCAGATTTGGCTAATGAATTAATGGCAATGTCTATGGCTCAGAAAAGTTGCCCCAGCATGGCAGTTCGGCTTTAGCGCTAAACACATGAAAGCTCAGGAGACTATGAGAGCTGTCGGCTGGCTAATAAAAGCCCCATTTGTTAACTCTTAACTCTTTCATCCAACCTGGAGTGTGTATGGGCCTGGCACTGTGCTGGGGGCAAGAAAACAAAAGATGGCCAAACTGAGGACCTGCGATCTTTGTTTCAGAAAAAAATTAACAAGCAATTCTACATAAATCATATAAGCAACAGTGTGGTAGGTACCATTGCAGAAGAAATCCAAATTAGACTGTAGATTTGTAAGCATTCAGAAGAGATCTCTGAAATAGTAATCTACTATCATCATCAAGAAACAAAATGATGCTTTCGATGATCGTGGTTATGAACTTGGAATCCTGAGTTAGAATTCCAACTCTGCCGTTTATTTGCTGTGTGGTCTTTGAAATTTTACTTAGTATTTCTAAATCTCAGTTTTCTCACCCGTAAGATAGAAGGATTACAATGACGACCACATAGGTTTGCTGTGTTAATTAAATGAGATCGTCCAAGTAAGGTGCTTACACAAAGGAAGCACTCAATTACTCAACATGTGTGACATTAAATATATATATGAAAAAAATATATAGTTAGTGAAGAATCAAGCTCAAGTTGATTTGTTTTTGAAATCCACTTATCCTTAGCTATCATTGGTAGACCAAAGAGTTCACTTATTTGTAATGGAGTAGTATGGCATGTTACTTCTTAGCCTCAAAAGTAGATCTGTTGAACTCAACATAGAGAAGTACAAAATGCAGTATGAAATACTGTTAGACTAAATCAATCAATCTCTGTTACACACACACACATGCAAATAACCTCTGATTGCACATTGAAGACGTTTCACGCTTCACTTAGGTCAAGGCTCCGTGTTACTGGGTAAACCAACTGCTCTAAAGAGTTTCGCAGGTAACTGGTAAAGGGGACAATGTAAATCCCATTCCTGCTGCAACCACCTCATGGAATTTTTTTAATTACGCATTTAGTGAATCTACTAATACATTCCAGAGCATCCATTTATCCCTACCCTCTAAGGAAAACCATTATTCAACTGTACTTAGAAGCAAGGGATGAATTTTCTTCTTCCTATGCCTCCTGCACAGAACATGACTATTTGGGGGGTTCACTCGATGCTGGCAAATGGCCATTTCCTGCCTCTAGACAGAAAGGCTTAAAAGAACTTATAAAAAACAGTCAAAATCCTCTGCAGACATCCAATAACTTATAAGGAAAAGAATATTTTGATGAGTTAGTGCAAATGAATCAGGAACATATGGATCCTATTTCCCTGGAGTTTAAATTCGTAAAGAGAAAAACTTCTTAGAAAAATGAACTTTGTAGATGTCACTGAACCCAGGGGGAAAACATATGAGATGATTACTCAACTTAATACATTCCTAAGTTGCCCTGTGCTTAACTGAAGCACACCCAGGTCACTTATAGCTCAATTTGGTCTGTCAAACACACAGCCCATCATGCTCTAATTGTTTTCAGAGTAGAATTCTGGGCAGCAGAAGATATTAAGATGGTTAGTGTTTTCAGCAATGAATTTTAGTACAACGGTTTATTTTCTAATTCCTTAAAGAGAGTTAATTTTGTCAGTGGCAGGAGATTCTGGAAACACTGTGGGTGACACGTATCTGCATGTCCGGGGGCCAATCCACAGGTGGGTGGTGTAAACAGGCTCCCATGAGGGACAACACTGTACCAATCAGAAAATCTTCTCTTGTAGCCCTGCTAAATGGTGGCCTCATGCCCAAGGAGAACTAATTTGCTTCATGTGACTGAGCGCTTTATTCTCCAAAGGTTTTTCAGGAACCAATATAATTATACAAGATCCAAGAGACAGAACTGCCATCTGAATATAATAGTTACTCAAATAATGATTCGGTTCTATACATTGATGACTTTTACTAACTTATTAAATATATCTCATGCATGGAGGCATACGAGCACATATCCAGAGACCATGATTATTATAAACAAGATTTTGGAAATATGTTACAATGCTTTCTGAAAGAGAGAAAAAGGCCCCTACTATGTGTAGGGTGCCACAGAAAGCTGGCTAGCAAATCCCATGAATATTTAATGTGAGTGGCGGTTACATGTTATATGTAGACATGATCAATATGTTTATTTGTCAACCCATGTCAAAGGGGATTATAGGATGGAAAAAACAAGTGCTCATCAGTGAAAAGGCTATGGTGGCCACTCTGGTACCTTCTAGACAATACAGCCCCACCAAGGCTCCTAATCATCCCTTGTTAGAAGGTCGGTTGCATGCTGGTTTAGAGGGAGACTTACTCTCAGTTCTCAGCAGATCCTTTCCCACATTGAAGAGAATAAATATGAGCTTGCACCTTAGTATTTCTAGCTGGAAAAGATCTTTGAGAGTAACTGGTCTAATCATTCTCAACCACTAGCTGGAGAAATGTTTTAAAATATAGGCTGCTATCCTCCCAGATATGGCAATACAGTAGATTTAGACTATGGTGCTGGTATTAAATCAGATGATTTAATCATTTTCTTAGGTAATTTTCACCTTATTTTACAGATGAAGAACAGTCCTAGAGTGGTTATAGCATCTCCTGCAATCTCCTTATTCCCAGGTCAGTGTCTTACTGACAAGCTCAGCAATGCCTGGGTCATTAGGGGATCTCTTCAGTGTATAACCAGGCAGGAAAAACAGCCCAGACTAAGGGAAGATCTATTGGCTAGAAACAGCCAACAATTATGTTGAAAAATAAATGCAGTTGAGTTATTCTTATGCCTTGTTCAGGCTCTAAAGTCAGCACATAAAGTGAAAAATTCACACGGGCAAAATTATTCTTTCAATTTCTTTAGGAAGGCCCTATGTTAGAAACTGACACATCTCTCAATATGTTCAACAAAGCCTGTTTTTCTTCCAGGTTTAGGAGAGATTGCTGGAGCTTTTAAAGTCCCCATTGGGCAAGAGATGAAGTTTTCGGCTAATATTTAGGAGCAATGTCAGAGAAGCAACAACAACAAAAAGTCTTCATGTACTAGCATTACACTGATGCAGAAAGAAGCTAAGAAATATAGGAGAATCTGGACCAACTGGAAGAACAGTGAATTCATATTTCTTATCTCATGCCAAGGTTTATTGTAAAAATGAAAATAAAATCTCATCATTTAAAATCTCTCTTCTTATTTCTTTTTCTTTTTTTTTTTTTTTAAGAGAGTGCACATAGGCAGCACCTCCTCACCATAGGACATCACTTGCCCTGGTGCCCAGCAGGTTACATGCCAGGTGGTTGCAACCCTTGCTGCAGAACCAAGTCTAAGATCAGTAGGTCAGGATCAACCTTCCCTGCCTAAGGTCTTCAAACTCAGGATTACAGATGTGAGCACTTCATTCTGACCAGGCTTTAGCAACTTGGATTCACCACAAGTTTAGGAAATCATAAATCCTCCAATATCCTTCTATTCCCTGCTTCATGCAAATGAATAGTCTCCTCACTAAAAGGTAGAGGCTCCCTGGTATAGACTGAAGACCCTACAGCTTTCTTCTCTACCCTCAAGTTTCCATGTGATGGGACTTCTAAGGAGTCCACAAATAGAAATAAGGAGAACTTGATCCAATTGAGAGGGGGCATGTTAGCAAGTCTATCGCTAGGCTCAAAATCTACCTCCTCCAATTTAGCTTTTGTCCATGATTAAACTGATTTGTATGTCCATAGGTCCACTCTCATGAAGTTTTTTCTAGTATGTTTCTTGATGAGGAGGCAAGAGATTGGAGAAATGATGGCTTTGCCAGACCTATTCATGTTTCTTACCATATTGAATAGCAGTGTCACCATCAAAGGAGGTACGGTTTCCATAGAGGCCACCCCTATGTCCAAATGTGTTAGGAGAAGCAATGAGATGGCTACAGATCTGGCCACAGCTTCCGTCTAAAGCAGAGATCTGGCTAAGATTGCCTCTCACAGGCAAATCATTTAACTCCACCAGAATGAGAAAGTATGTTTCTTGTTCTTTCCTGAGTTGAGCTAGATAACAGTGGCAGGATTGCTGATTTCCCATTCAATCAGGGCAGCACATGAGTCCTATTCAATTCAAGTGGAGAGCAAGGCAAAGGGTTGTTTTTCCCCCCTGCCCAGCAAGAAGGAAGGCACATGCTTTCAGCTTACAAAAATGGCTGTAGAATGTCCTTCAGCAGGACCTCTCAGTGTCATTTTTATCCCTGTGTCAGATGTAGATCCAACCACATGCTCAGAAGTTTATTTTCTATTTATAAAAATGTCACATCATTTGGATAATCAGCAGATTTAGTTTCATAAGGAGTTTTAAATGTTGTCTACTTTGAAACCACCATATAATCCAGATCATTTACAGAAAAGCAACATGGCAGCCTCTTCTCCTACACTAAGTGGGTCAAGGTTGTTGATACCGACTCTAAAGATACACTCATCTGGAAGTTAAGAATCATCTTAAAGGCATCCGACAGCAAATGTAAATGATGCTTGATCTTTGAGGCATCACCTGGAGAATCAGAGAGGACAAAGCTTTCTGTTGGTCTGACTGTGCCATGATGACCTGGGCAAAGACATGACTGTGGCTAAATCAGTGGGACTGCTCCAGAAGACAACACCAGTGGCAATGGTTCTGGAGCTGGAAGAGACATGGCCCACATTCCCCATTTTACAGACAAGGAGTACCAAGAGATGGACTTAACCGTCCACGGTTATACAAGAGAGTAGATTAATCTGACTAGAACCCAAATTTTCTGACTTTTAATTCAATGTTCTAATTTTTATGCCAACCTCCCTCTTTGGGATAATAATAGCCAGTAGTGAACTGCACCCTACCTCCTCCCACCCAACTTCCAGTAGCCATAAGTCTCATTTTGGCTCCGTGAAGGAGGTGAGGAGCTACAGTTACATGGTGGCCTCCTTGATACAATCCTGCAGGCTTGGAAGTTGTCCTATAGTCCCGTGGCCCTCCAATCCATATTTTGCAAAGAGACCCATCTTCTTTCAAAAACACAAATCCCAATTCCAGGAACATTCTGCTCTTGTCATCTGAGCAAACCTCTTCCTCCATTTTTAAGAGCTGTTCACTTAAATATTAATTGTAGAGAATCTCTGCTTCATCTGTCTCATGCTACTTATTCTTGGTTTCTACCCAGTACCAGCTTCCATTAAAACTCACATGTTTCTTTACCACAAGGTTACAATACAGAGGAAGATACAGCCGTCAGAAGATAAACAAGCTTATGATTTGCCCCCTGCATGAAAGTAAGTACTGAAAGCCTGCATTTTTAAAAGAGCTCTTACTCACTTTGCTATTGAGAACAGTGACCCTAAATATTTTTTTCCCAACCCAACATGTTTGAAAGACCTGGAGCAATTCCATTGAAAGCAGTGGTTCCACATAAGAGGAGTTCTGTGAAAGGGGTAGGATAAACTACTTAAAACATGCAGTTTGGGGGGACAAACTTCCAAATTATTCTCAACCTTTCCTTTTCTCTAGTTGAGAATTATTAGCTTGAGATATTAATATTAAGAATAGGAGGTTACTCTGTTTTGCTAAAAGAACCAACACTTTGCCTCAGTTTTGATTCTTCACTCAAGCCAGTAAAATGGGCTTGTTGACTCTGCAAGCTCCCCAATAATCAGTGACACCTTCAGCAAAATATCCTCCTAAAGTAGATATCCCCACCCCCCAAAAAATGATGGCAGGGAACATGGCCACTGGCAGCTCCTATGGCCCTGCTCCACCACCAAAGTGGGCCCTAATTTTCCCTTCCCAACTCCAGTTTGCAAAAAAAGTCCCAGGAGAAGACTGTCATCAGCCGATTTTGGGTCCCATGCTCACAGATGTACAATACTTTGAGTGACTAAGTTAGGTTATTTTGAAATAATTGCCACTGCGCACAGAAGCAGGGTTATAGTAGACACCAAAGTGCCCAACTAGTTGGCACTTTGGCATTTCCTAAGTTGATCTTAGGAATTTCCTTTCCCTTGAACCTTAACTGCCACATCTATAAAATTAAAGATAAACATACCTAACTTGAAGAAAGTTTTGGGAAGATGTTGTAGAAATATGAATAGTATGTGTCCCAAACACAAGTCATGGGACACATGAGAGCTGGAAAACACTGGTTTCCCTTCTTTAGCTACTTCACATCCCTACTTTACATCTCTTAGAACTCTTCCTAGAAACCCCAGACTTAGTGGCGGTATATATGTATATGAGTTCCCCTATTTAAATATAATCCTATTTTAATATAATCCCCCCTACCCAAGACAGAGTATATTTTCAGGTTCCCTCTACACTCCATTCTATTTATCTAAAATTAACGGGGGCATAATGGACACTGCGCTGGGTTAAGGATGGCTGGCAGAGGAGGACATGTGCTATTTATATGTCAGCACAGAAATCAACCCCTAAACTACCTGGGACTGTAGGTTGATGTCACTAGAGCACCCTGGGGCCTTGATTATAGAGACAGCCCCTGCTAGGAGAAAAAAGATCATTAGACTTTAAAAGAGTTCTCCATGTAGAGTTAGATTAGGGAAAAGGGTGCTTGGGCATCCTTACCTCAATGCCTGGAAGTGTCTGAGTAAAGCCCTCCCTACCCTAGGCACACTGGCTAACTGGCAGGGGGCTCACTAACTAAAGCAGCACAATTTATATTATTCCATCTCTTGTGATTCTTACTGATGGGAACAGGATTATGAAACCCAGAAACAACAGCAAGAGGCTCTAATTTCTGGCTGCAAAACTCAGGCGTGCCTGTTGGGAATAGATGCTAAAGCAGCGGGGGGATGGAGAGGCAAGTGGATTTGCCCACTGGCAAGCTCTCAGGTGGGCAGTCTACGGTGACACCTGGCGCTTGAACACTGTCTCCCACCAAGAAAGGCAGAAGCTACCTTGGGGCATGGCTTTTATTCTGACAATGGGTATTTAGAATCACAAGATGAAGAGCCAAAACTCACATCTGACCACCAATGTAACTGTCACAAACCTCAATCAAGACAGCCTGAGAACGGAAAAGTATTATGTGTATGAGTGAGTGAGTGAGTGAGTGAGTGAGTGAAGGCGCGTGTGTGTGAAAGAAGGGGAAAGAGGAGAGGGAGAGAGGGAGGGAAGAAAGAAGATGGAGGGAGAGAGAAAACAAACTGTTTGCAAGTTATGAGGGTTCTTGAAGAGCAAAAGGAACAGGGCACACGCACAAAGTCTGGGAATACTTTTCTTCCATTATGTCATAGGCAACAAGCATCATGGGTTCCACCTGAAGACCAGCCTTGGGCTTAGTCAAAGGATACATTTTTTACAGCAGCATATTAGGTTGATGGGTATTAGTACCATAACCACATTCCTGCACAGAATGTGAAGATTCTAAGATGGAATTTATTTTTCTCTACACACGTATCTTAAACTTAAACTGTTCCAGAAACTAACGCCAGCATAGATATTCAAACGATGCTTCTAGACATAAGAAGACACCCCCCAAGGAGAACACGGGGCACCTCCTCTGCTCCTTCCAGATTTCTGAATGTTAACCACACCACTGTCTTCTGCAGAATTGAAGGATGGCGCTTGTTTTGCATTTCTGTAAACAATCGTCCACAGGAACTGAAACTTGGTGTGAAGTATATAATTTTCCCATCAGAAATGTAAGCATCATTTCATGTTTCATTTAAGCCCCCCGTTTAAGAACCACACAGATCCTAAGGTGTTCTGCGTCAGTGACATAAGGCAGGCCTCACACTGTTTTTGGGGGTTTTTTTTGGTGATCCATAATATGATTCTGAAATAAAAGTGACAAACAATTTTTAACACTGCATATGTTCAAAAACCTCTGCCAAGAAGGGGAATAAAATAGTCTTGGCGTCAGAAGCTAAAGTGCAACGGTTCCTCTGTGATCTGTGGCGAGGAAGCAAGTGGCTGTGACCCTGATCTTGTCAAGTTAGCACGAGAGCAGCGGATGAAACTTTTAGGAGCCTGAATGTGCCTGTCTTCAGTGGATTCCCAATTCTGGGTTCTGGGGGACAGGAATGTGTTCACCCTTTTCCATACTTTGCGGATTGTGTGTCTGAATGTTGGAAGGCAGGGGAGGAAGACAGTGAAGCCAGAAACCAGGATCTTAACTTCTAAAGCACACCAACGATGAGCCCAAAACTAGCTCTGTTCTCTGGCTGCCGTCAGTTGACCTTGGGGCCTAGACCACACTGGGTAATAACGTCTGGGACCCGGGCTCATAACAAGGTACAGAGCTGGGCGTCTGTCTCGGTGCCACACTGCCACATACATCCAGCATCGCAGCATCTCACTGCCACATCTGTCGGCACACTACCCAAAGTGACAAACAGCAATACCACAAGGGTCGTGTTTCCCTTGGAAGGAGTAAACAATTTAAATGACAAGTAGATGAGATTTAACATTTTTAACAACAATCTGTTCGTGCTAAAAGCACAGTTAAAAAGTATTCTATGCTAGGCAAAGGTCCAAAATCTGCATGCAATGAGAAGAAACTTCGACCTTCCTCCTACACGGAAGAAAACTGATTTTGGTTTTGAAAATGCAGAGCTGGGGTTCCTCCCTGCCGGTGATCCCCAAGTCAAGCCAGGTGCCCACAGAGGGCCTTCAAAGATAAACCAGAGGTTCCTCCATTGAACTGCTCCCACCCCAAAACAGGGGGTCGGCTTGGGGAGGAGGGGTCTGTGGGCAGGAGAGGCTAGATTAGGGAATTCCCATGAAGTAAATGAATGGGAAGGTTTCTGGGAAATGACATCCTCAAAGATCTGCAGAGATGCAGCTGGGGCCTGGTCTCAGGTGAACCATGACCTCCCCTCTGAACCACGGCTGCCCACGGCCACAGCTTTAATTAGAGCTCCCAGAATGCTATGCTTCTGCCCATCTGTCGGCTGCTTTATCACTGGCAGAGGGACGGGGGTTCCAGGTTTGTGTCACACTATAACTGAGGCCTGATTAGTACAATACCTTAGGGTTTCCAGGTTTCAAAGTGCCCGGGAAACCCACTGATCTTCCGGCTTGGAATCTTCATCTCAGATGCCTTACCCCCTAAGGTGACTTCCTGGAAGCCTTAACCACAAGCGCTCTGAGCTGTGGGATGGTTGCCCCCTTGGGGTATTTGAAATCACTGAACATGACCTCCATAATGGGCAAACAGCTCCCAGTATCAAGCTATTTGTGGCTTTTAAAAATGAAAGACATCCTATTCTTCTGCTGTCTATGGAAAAACTTATAAATACATACATTGCCCCATAGACCGATAGCCAGATGGCATGTGAGTCCCTAAGCTGGATCAACAGAACGGGCACTGTAGAAACCCCGCTTAGGCCAACTTCCTGATAGGAAAGGGGTGCCTCAGAACTGTGGAGTGAAGAAATCACTATTTCACAAGGAACAGTATTTTTAGACAGCATGACAAATGAGGAATGCATGAAACTGTGGATGATAACGCAGAGCATCCACCCCGAAGTAGGAGTCAGTGCCGCATTTCCGCTGCTCGTTTCCATAACGACCCCTTGTTTTGCTCACTTGTCTCTTTAGTAAAGTTTCTGCTTGAGAAAAATGGGAGCTTTGGGAAATGTTATCATGCCACATGATGGCAATTTTTTTTTTTTTTTTTTTTTTTTATAGCCAACTCTGATATTCTTTTCTCCTGATTTTCTGAACTCACGCGTTCTTAATTCTTAATTTAGCCCAAAATGCCAGCGGGTAATCTCCATTGCTCGCCCCACCTCACGTCTGATCCCTGGGTCTCTCTGCCTCATACCTTATCTCTGCAGTCATGATTGCCATTTCTTTGAATTTCTGTTCTGTGTTTAATTCATCTCTCTGGTCTTCACAGAGCAATAATTCAATTCTCAGTAGTGAATATTCTCTTTTGTTTTTCAATTTTTCAACCAGAAGTCATTATATTTTTTTAGTTCTGGAAGGTCACTGAGTGCCCTAATAATAATATCTTCTTGAGGATTCTCCTTCCTTCTTTTTTTTTTTTTTAAATTAAAGCTCTGCTCCATCTCTTCCATTAGCGCCAATGCAGTCAGAGCCAACTGTACTATTTGTTCAGCTGGGCTCCCTCAAGTCCCCGAGTCCCCTTAAATATGTGGTGACAACAGCACGCTCACAGCTCAGACTTTGGGCAAATGAAACAAGTAGATGGTGGATGAACAGAACGTGTTTTTCCCAGTCCCGTCCACTGGGCCCAAATGCCCCAGTCAGGACTCTCTTGTTATGGTAATGTGTGATTTGTGTAATGAGATAGAATCAAATCAACTATTGCTCAGAGAAAATACTTTTTAAACCTGATGCTGTTGCCTCCTTTACCACCATCACTGTATTCCCAAGAACACTGGTCCCTTCCCTGGATTTACTGTAGGAGCCCCTTAATTAGTCTTCCCTTTTCTACTCTGACATCTTTTAAGTTCATTCTCCAAGCAGCAACCAGAATTTGGTCATTTTAAAGGTGAATCTGATCACGCTACTCCGTGCCCCAAACCCTCAATGATTTCCCATCAAAAGACTGAGAATAAAAAATCACAGTCTCTCCATGAAACCACAACACTCTATGATCTGACCCCTGACCATTTGTTCAAATTTGTCTCCTGCTATTCTTTCACCCCTGTGCTCCATCCACACTCTCTCTCTTACCCTCTTGCAAACAGTAAACTCATTCTCCCCTCAGGGTTGCCTCTTGTCTTCCCTCTGTGTGGAATGTCCTTCCTCAAGACTTTTGTGTGCCTTGGCTTGCTCCTTCCCATTGTCCAAAGCTTTGTTCCAGGATTATGTCCTCAGAGCAATCTCTACATTCTCTAAAACCACATCCCCCAATAACTCACTACTCAATTACCTTGTTTCACTTTGTACTCTTTGAGCTATTTTATTTATTTGTTTCATTTATATTTCTCTTTTCCCAGACTATGAACATCCTAAGGAAAAGATTTTGTTTTTCACTGTTCTGTCCCTAGCATTAGAAAAGTGTCTGAGGCTTCGTGGGATTTAATAAATTTTCATCAAATGAGTGAATTAATGAATACATAGCTTAAACCATCAAGATGCCAAAAGCATACTGCAATGAAGAGACAACTGAGTAAGTCCTTAACCTAGTTTATTTGTTAAGAGAGCAAAAAATACAACAACATATTGCTGGATAGTCCATTTGTACAGCTTTTATCTATGTCCTACCACTTATAATTCAGTTATCAGGCAAAACCTGACTTGTTCAAATTCATTTAGCCAATGCGCATTGAAAAGAGAATTAGCACAGGCTATGTTTAAAGTTACAATGGCAATAACTAAGTTGTGTTTCTCAATCCGAATTATCTAGATTTTCTACAATGAAACAAAGACATGAGCAAGAAAAGAATATGAAAGCAAAAGAAAGGACTCAAAGAGAGTAGGCTAGTAAGGAGATCAGACTAAAAAAACATTAAGTAGGAAACACTAAGTTAACAAATATCTAGGAAAAATAACTTTCTGAATGGTTTAGAGACAGTCCATCAGTCGAATTTGTCAATGAGCTGTAAATGTGACCAACACATTTGATCTTCGTCATCAACTCCTTGATGTTTTGTGTAGTTATGTGTACTCCTATCACATGCCAAGATGGCACATGGGAACTTCCAACAGTGGGAAATATCCTCGGATTATTATTTTAGTGGAAATGATAAATTTATACCAATATACCAGCTCACTTGTTAGTTTTTAACTTTGAAACACTACATTTTTGCCAAGCAGATGGTCCAGGAGCCTATACTATGACCGAGAGATATATTGAAGATTACCCGTTTTCAAAGGGACTGAACGTCTCTCCCTGGCCTCAGGGGCATTCCAAGGAGAGGCGGGTCAGACTCTTGGCTCTGAGACTCCAAAGTCTTGAGCTTGTCATTTAACCTTTTGATTCTAGATGAGGATAATGATAGCAATACCTATCCTAGACGTTCTGTAAGATTGTTGTGAAAATAAAATAATACATGTCAAAGAAATGTTTTGTAAACTGGCTATTTTAGTTATTTTTTTCTGCATCTTAGAGGTTAAAGTTATTCTCTAAATTGAAGTTGTCATATGTATACCTTTTAAAGTAAGAGGAAAAGAAACAGGAAGCACCAAAGTACGTTTAGCCGTGCAGTCTTTACTTCTACTTGAAATTAACAATGTTCGTGTCTCTTTTAAAAATGTTGAAATTACAGTAATTAGCAAAAATGATGCTGCTGCTTCTTTAAACACACAAGAGCACCAAGAGCTATCTCTCATTAGGAAACTCCCATAGTCTCTTTCCATATCCAAACATTTCCAAATAATGCATCTCCTACCGAGGAGAAAGCTATATTCATGGGCCATCATAAATGAAACAAAATTCTTTACAGCACTCATGTGAGTATATGAGGAGAAAACCAAAATCAGAAGAAAAATGCACAACATTGTGTGTTGTGTGAAACCTATTTGCTGTAATAACATGTTAATTGCTAAACCTCTGAAATTTAAGCCTCCATAGCATCTCTACTTATTGAACTGCCTTATTTACTTGAGTAAGTCTCCTGTTCATCACTACATATATCCCAAAGCTCCAATTAAATAAGCAGAATCGGAGGCATGATGAACACTTTGATGGAAGCCTTTAGTTTCATAAAAATCCTGGTCATGATGATTTAGCTATCAATTATCCAATAGCACACTCAGAAGTCACTTTATAGAAGTGATTAGTTATAAATAAAGAGATCTTAGATTACTGAAAAAATTACCAAACACCAGGAATCCCCTGTCAACAAAGATAACTTAACTCTTTAAGGAAAATAGCACCAGATGATCCCTGAATTCTTCACCTTAACGAAATCCACCCTGTTCTCTCCTTTACACACAAATCCATATTATCTAAAGACATAAAAATGAGATCATGTCTAAATGAATCTGATCATTTTGCCCATCTTCACCACTGAAACCAATCAACATAATCCCTTCAGTCAATTAATTACAGGAAAATATTCAATCACCCATGTAACCCAAATGAAGCAGCATCAGCTAGCTTTGGCTCAATGACTAGGTCAACTTGATATTTATGGAATAAATGTATCTGCCTTTTCAAAACTGAGAATCGAATTCCAGCATCTTGTATGCTCACTGATTGTGTTTTTCTCCTACCTGGTGCTGATTCTTGGCCAGCCATTCTTTAATGGTGCTGAGGGCAATGATGGCAGCAGGCTCGTTTGGAAAACCTAAGTGAAGAACAGAATAAAACAAATTTTTTAAAAAGGCAAAGGCAGTAGAGAAGTCAATCATGGTGTGATACTGGCTTTTTCTCATTTAAACAGTATTCATTTCAACCAATTAGTACTGAGCAAGGGAGACCTCAGTAACGTATACACTCTACACTGCGCATCACAGTATATGAAGCCTGTGATCCCATATACAGGGCATTAATGGGGCTGGTCCTATGCCCATCTAGAGCTAAAAGGCAATAAAGGACTAACTGTCTCTTCAGTTGTACGATGTCTATTAAAATGTATTTACGGTTGCTTAATAACTTTCACAACATTTTCATATAATTTTCTCATGTGAGGTGTCAGATTAATGTTTATGACCCTCAGTTTACAAATCAAGTAAATGTGGGTCAGAGACCACCTGTGGCTGAGCCAGGGTCACGAGGTCAGCAGCATTCCATCAGTGAGCTGGCACAAGACACAGCGAACAACCTGTCACGTAGCCATACCACTGAAAGCTATCGTGCGAATTCAAGGAAGGTAATGCCTGTTCCACTTAGAACCACTGGAAATGAGGTTTCACATGAAGACAATATGAAATGGCCTGATTTTGTAGTACAGGTTTGGTTTTAAAAGGGGGGGAAGAATGATGCACTTATAATACATCGGTGAACATGAGCACACATAATCAGAGTTTCTAAAATTCATCCTTTAGCGTATATAAACCAAGCACATTCGAGAACTTGCAGAATCGTCAGACAGTCTGCCAACAGAGATAAACATACGTGAAAGAATAACCTTGTACGTTACTTATTTATGGGGCAGAAAGAAGAAGAGATGGGAGTGACTGTTCTGTTGAAACTACTCTCTTCAAGCTCACCACTGGCTTCCTAATCAAGAAGGCCCATAGCCTTTCAATCACTCTTCATCTTCTTTGGTATTAGATGTGTTTAACTAGTTTTTCAATAGAAAAATAGTTTTTCAAAAGACGTATTTCAATACGTCTTCCCTCCTGAACTTTTTAAAAAAGATTTTTAAATTGTTTTAAAGTGTACAATTCAGTGGTTTTTAATATGTCCACAAATTTGTGCAATCATCACCACTAATTCCAGAATATTTTCACTGTCCGGAAAAGAAACTCTGTACCCATTAACAGTCATTTCCCAATCTCCCCTCCCCCCAGCCCCTGTCAACTACTAATCTACTTTGTCTCTAGAGATTTGCAGATTCTCCTCCTAGATTTTTCAACACTGCCTTCTTCTGTGTCTCCTCCTACCTATTTGACCTCCCCTGGTTCCTTCTTCTAGGAGCATCCATTAAATGTCTGCCATTCCCAACATCCTAAACTCAGATGCCTGAGCTGATGCTACAAGCATCATCTACCAATACGTCCATGAGGACATCATCTTATCAGGGAGGCTCCCGTGACATTGTTCATGCAGACGAAGAAAGAGAGAGGTGCTGTTGAAAAGGGGAGATCTGAGATTTAAAAGACCCAGTTTTACTGGAAGGCAAATAGAACTCCTGTCATATGAGAGAGAGAACACTCCTGTCATATGAGAGAGAGAACCGCTGTCATATGAAAAATGTGCATAAGTTCTCAAATTTCTTAAAGTTCTCAAATTTGCAAATTCATCTATGACATTTGGGATTATGGGTTTGTTTTGCATTTGTTTCATTCCTTCCTTAAATTAAGGCTTCAAAATGTAAAACTCTTAAAGTTAGAAAAACCTGTTAATTAGCTAATTCATTAAACAAATTATTATTTAACTAGAAAAGAGTATATACATATACACATATGTATATATATGTATAGACAGGTAGACAGACACACTTTTAATGAGTCCCTGTCTTTAAAGCCCAAAGTCTGGGGGGAGGAAATAAGAGGCAACCACAACACAGCAGGACAAGGGCATTTAGGGATGTGGGGACGAAGATGAAGAGCACTGAGGGAGGCTTTCTAGGAAAAGATAGAATGTCTGGGGGAGGGAACTATACGTGGGAAGCTGAGGAGACATTGTCCTCAGAAGCAAGCTGGGAGCAGCAAGGAATTGATGGAAAAGGTGAGGGAAAGTAGAGGGGGAGAAAGCAGGAGTCCCTGTGCGCTGCAAAGAAAAAAGAAGGCAGCCAGGATGGGCATGTGTGGTTAGGGGTTACCCAGAGGAGGCTTCAGTCCCTCTTTTCCCCGAGTTTAACACCAACATTTGTAATCACCCAGATGCCTCCCCTTGACAGGCTCCAGAACCAGAAATGCAATGCGTATTCCTCCACAAAAGGAATCCTTCCTGACTTTCTGGTTCTGGCTTTACCTCTTCCCCAGTCACTGCAGTATCTGGCTGCTTCCCCTGCTGGTAACTGGGTCCTACAGACAGCATGCCTCTGAAGGATCTTACACCACCCTGTTCTTTCCTTCTTTTCCCATTGATCTTGTCCGAGGTCGGATCAGCTCTCAGCCCGACAACAGCAGGTGACTTGTAACTGTGCTCCTCTGTCTTCTCCCCTTCCCCCATCTATCCAGCACACCACTTCCAGGTGATTCTTCCTGAAGTATAGTTACCACCACCTTACACAAAACAATGGCAGCCTTGGCCGACTCTCCAGCTCCTAGAGAGTAAACTTTAGCAACTTAGCTTGGCATTATATACCCCGGGGGCCTTTCTAGATTTGTGTCTTAGCTTTTCCTAGTTATTCTCTTCCCATGGCAATCTTCTCCAACTTTTTGATATGTTTAAGAAGCATTTAAATAGTAAAATTATAGGGCTGTATAAAGCTAATAAAACCATAATCATTCTCAGTTGCAATGGCCATCCGCATTAACCTTTAGAAGGAGTAATTCCCCACAGAGAAATTATAAAAGTTCTCTCAGAACCATGGCAACTGTGGTCTCTTCTCAATTATGTGTGACCTCTTGGTCACTTTCCCACATTCATCCAAACCTCTGGCACTGAGTTATAGTTTTCAGCTCCACCTCAAGGACTGCTATAACCTTGGGCGGTTTCAGCATCCAGGAAGATGACCCACCCAGCACCTGGCCTGCCAGTTCCCTGACCTGGTCGTTTTTGACAACAACTCCCACCTTCCCTCCTCCCCAGACCATACCCTGGACCTGGATGTAATATTTCCATTCCAAAGCTACTCTCTTAAAACCTGTTCTCTTTAGTTTGTTCAGCTACTTTCCAAGGAACGTCCTTTACAAGCATTTGAAGTCTGCTCTGTCCTCAAACCACTCCCCAAATTAATGCTAACATTTCTCCCCCGAGGGGTCTGACTTCTCATGCTGTCTTGCTCTTTCCTTTCTCATTCCAGCCACACTGGCCTTCTCTCTGTCCTCTGAATGTGGCATGTTCCTTTTCATCTTCCTACCATAAGGCCTTGCTCGTGCTGTTTCCTCTTCCTGCAATGATATTTCTCTCCTCTTTTCCCCAGCTTATTTTAACATTTGCCCTCTGCTCAGCCAACACTCCACCAGGGAAGGCTCCTCCGATACGGATGACTACCCATCTTATGCTTTCGTAACACCACGTACCTTTTCCTCACAGCACACACCATAGTTGCAATTTGACATTGATTTATGTAAATGTTTGATTAATAAGTCTTCATAGAGCGAAAGCCCTAAGGAGACAGATGCCACACCTGTTTTTACTTATCACTGTATCCCTAAACCATTGCCGGCACATAGAAGATGATCAATAAACATGTGTTGAATGAATGGACTGTGGACTCGTGAGCCTTTGTATGGACAGCAGGAAAGGCTAATTACTGGGAAGACAAGGGTGTTTAGCCCTAGAGTATGGGGAGGGCCAAGGGATTCTGAGATGTCCAAGCAGAATGACGTATCCACATTATCCTATTTCATCCCTGAGGGAAAACTATTGAGAAGATGCATTTGAGAAAACACAACTCTTGGTGGGAAGATGTGCTGTGATTAATTAAAAGGGGAGGTAAAAAAAAAAAAAAAAAAAAGGGGGAGGTAAATATCAAGATAAATATCCCTGAAAACATACTTGCTTTTCAGCAGCATATGTATACAACGTAAAGTATGATATTCAGGGTAAACAGCAACAGCATGATCCTTTGTCCACTTAACTGCAAGACCCCAAGGGTTACGAGCAAGGCCAGTGAATAGACAAGGGCAGATTTTTGCCCAAGGATGGTCTCCTGATGACAGTAAGGCCTGCCTCAGAAGGTCTCGACCATATTCTGGTCACCAGGGGACTTTTGTTCACAAAAGCAGAATGGCCACCCAGAGGGAAGGTTGCAGACAAGCTTCAGATGAATCACTGATTTAGATGACATACAAAATCTCTTCCAAGTATGAGGGTCAATGAGGCCGAACCAGCCATTAATAATTCAGGGCCAAGCGTGCAGAGTTTGTGTGTGTGTGTGTGTGTGTGTGTGTGTGTGTGTGTGCGTGTGCGCCCAGGTGTGCGTAGAATCTGCTTCTGTCACTCCAAATCTGCTTAGTTCCTCATTCATTAGGATAGATTATTAAAATTAACTTTTGTTGTAAATGGTGAAGCCGACTTACACAACTTACACAAGATTTTTTAAAATTCACTTCTGTATTTAAATTGCTTGCTAAATTTTTACATATACACACATATGTATATATATAAAACCATTCCCAAATCAAGATATAAAACATTTCCAACACCCCAGAAAGCTACCTTGCCCCAGGTCAATATCTATCCCCTGAAGGAACCGCTATTCCCTCCGCTATTATCATAGATTAGTTTTGTCTGTCTTTCCACTTCATATACATGGACCATGTGCACTGTCTATATTTTGTTCAATATTGTGCCTGCCTGATTTATCCATGTATCCATATATCCATGCTATATCCACACATAGAGCAGAAGCTCATTCTTTTTCATTGTAGTGTTGTATTCCATTGCATGAAGGAATATTCCACAATTTACCCATTCTAGTGTTGATGGACAATTGGGTTACTTCCAGTTTGGGGCTCTTGTGAATAAAGCTGCCATGAACATTCTCATACTTGCCACTTGGTGAACACAAGCACTTGTTTCTGTTGACAGTACACCCAGCAGTTGGGGCTATGGGTCCAGCGGTTATCCAGATGTTTAACTCTGGCAGATTCTGCCAGTTTTCCAAAGCAGCTGTAGCGATGTACACTCCCAACAGAAACGTAAGAAAGTTTAAAATAATGTATTTATCTTTCTAGTTAGTTAACATGTCAGGATATACTTAATTATATTTTCTTGACCACATTTAAAGCCATTAAGGATAGCTTTAGGCTAATCAATATGTTTTATAGCTAGAAGCTCAGACACGTTTTATGACTCACCTGCTTTCTCTCTACAAAGCAGAGAGTACTTAAACCATGAGGGGACAAATGCTGTCAACAGAACATCAAAACAAAAGAGGGAGAAGGGGGGACTAAACAAAAGAGGGGAAAAATTGAAACAGCAAGTTGAGTTTGCAATGCTTTTCATCCATGGTACATCAAATACCACTTTAGACATTTTTTCTTACTCAGTTATTACCCAATATTTCTCTTTTCATCAAGTTGCAGAAAGATACAGCAATGAAGACTCACTGAAGGTTCTACCCGGCCACTGAACTATTTGTTGGAATTGGGGAAAACCCGGAATGTTTTCAACACAGTGAAAGTGAATCCAGTTTTGACCTTGCCCTAGACGGTTTTCCTCTCTAGCTTTTTTTTTTTCATTTTGCTCTTGTTGATAATTCCCCAATATCTTTAACTTTGTCTATAGGCTCCTATGCAGAAACAAACATTGTTCCCTTGTTACAAAACTCAAACATTTTCTATTGAAAATCTAGCATAGTCTACTGAAATAAATATAGATATAACTTACTCTGTTAGTAAAACAGCCCTTTTTGGAGGAAGAAACAACGATCAACTTTTGTTTTAAACTTAGAATGAGGGTCTGCTTGCAGCTACAGATTGCTAAAGAATACAGAGGCATGTGGTAATACCTTAAATCAATTATTTCTGAGACGTTCTTAGCACACAAAAAAATTTTAAACTCAAACTGACAGGATACCAGGTACAATTAATCTATGCTTTAAAACATTAAGCCCATCTACCATTTACAGTCGACCCAGGGCCTCTGTTTCTTGAATTTTCCTGTAGCATCCCTTTCCAGCCCAGTTTCCAGGAGGTGACTCCTGGAAACTGGGCTGGAAAGGGATGCTAGCTGTTGTAAGAAGAAAGCAATCTGGGAGATCAATGTCCAGGCAAAGCTCACAAATGTAAAAACTATTGTTTATGTACCGAATCATTTTATTTTTAGCTGCACAATTTCTTCTGTAGTGGCCTTCACCTCAAAGGGGGTTTAGTTCATACTCTCAACCCTACCCAGCAGGGCACTTAGCCCAAGGCTGTGATAAAATACTAACAATTGTATGGAATCATAAATCCCCATGTCCATTGCATATTATTTAGAAAGTGGTTGCCATACCCACCGGCCCTCAGGGTGACTATAAGCACCAAACTGGGGTGGAATGGCTATAAATATCCAGAAATAAGAAGCAACAGTTAAACAAATAAAACTCTCTGGAACTCTGCACACTAAATTCATGTCCACTTTTAAGCCCTCCCTCCCCAGCAAGTCTTTAATGAGGAAAGCGTGCTGCTGATTTTATTTTTTCTATTTACACACAAGCTCAAGTAAAATAAAAATATCATGCAATTATTAAACATGGGATTTTCAGCATTGATGAAAATCTCTGTCCTAAATGAGGGGGATCACGTATCACTGGGTTTATTGAAATGTTAACATCAGTTGAACTGGGATTGTCAACGTTGACGGTCAATGTAAAATTACATTTTGCTTGATATTTCAGAGAGGATAACCACAATCTTTTTCTATCTTAGAGTCCTGGTGTGGGGACCAAATGGACATGAAACAATACACTTTACAAGCCCGGGTAAAAGGAGATGAAATGTGAGATGAGTTATGTCTTGCTCAGAACATTCCTCACCAATCTCCCCGAACACACACCCCCCTGTCCCACATGGGAAAGAGAGGGAGAGGGACGCAGACGGAGAGTGTGGTGGGCATGGGGAAGTAGAGGGCAATGAATTTTTTTTTTTTTTTAATCTCAAAACAGCTTCCCATCAACCCCCTCCCCCAGGCCTCCTTCCCACCCATAAAAGCAATTCTGATGGTATGATGGAATCAAATTACTTGAGAGAAATGAGCTAAAGGAGGCTCACTGTTAATTGCCAGAGCAGCCACTCAGACGATTCTGGCTAAAGGCTGAGTTTCACAAGAGATAAAACAGGTGAAGTAATAAGAGTGACACTGGCCTCTGTCACTGCAGTGAGCATGGCAGCAAAATGCTAAAGAGGGTGCCGCTGGCTTCCCTCAGGAGAGCAAAAGGGCACACAGCAGGCAAGAGCGAGGCTTTCGCAGCCTGTCTTCAAGACGGTGGGGTCTTAGCTGTTGTTTGAAAGGGCAGGCTTTGTTATATGCGTATATGTACACAATATGGCATATTAATAAGCTGGATCGCTGTAGCAGATGCTGACCATGCCCTACATATGTCCCTGTGGCACACGTGCCATCCTTGCATCCTGGCTCAACTTACAACCTCCGGCACCTGCTGCCTTTTTACTGTGGGTTCTCACTGCCCACCTGTGGAGTAGGTCCAAAGTGTCAGGGAATCAAGGCCACCGCGAGCATCCTTTAACACATGATTAGTGAGACGGTGGGTACATGTCCCAGCTCACGTGCCCCCAGGAAGGCTGAGGTGCAGGCTGCAAGTTGCCCAGTGGGTCGATGCTCCAGTGGTCCGCAGCAACGATGCTCAGCAATGCACTCTGTTGGCTTCCTTTCCTTGTCTCTCTTTCCCCACTCCCTTTCCTGAAATGACCTCCCAAATTAACTACTTGCCCCCAAACCCTGATCTCTGAATCTGCTTTTGGGGAAACCCAAACTATGACAGCCATCAACACCCATTCATGAACTTGAGAAAAAGAGGTGCCACGTCTTATCTAGATAGCACTCTTTCTCTAAACTTTTCTAGTTGTCACCTCTGGCACATGCACAGTAGAGAATGTTTTATAAGTTACTTAATGACGTGGGGGAAAGAGTTGGGGAGCTCGCTAGTCATCAACATGAAAGCACAATCATATTTTACTTTGTGGGGTTGTAGAGGTCATAGAGCTAGGCTCACATCGGCATGAAAAGCTGCCACACTAGACAGAAATCTTGAAAAATAGTAAATTGTTGCTGCTGCTGTTAACATTTATCGAACAATTATTATGTAGAAGTCACTCTAAATAAAACGCATGTAAACACTAAGTAATCTTCACAACAACCCAAAGAAGAGAAAAAGGAGAAGAATGAAGATGAGTTGGCTGCTAATGGATAATGACTTAGTGTATTGAGGGAGGGGTTGGTCAAGGACGATTAATTTGAATTAATATTAAATACTGGCAAGAGGTATGCAAAGTGTAGTCTGTGTTGTACTACCTTTAATGAACTTATTATCACTCACTAATGTGATAAATGTGATCTGGACCAGCATCTGCTTGAAGAGGAAGCAATGATACTGCCTATGGCTAAAGATGGGCATGGGGTGCGAGCCTAGGCTATTCTTAGGAGCCCTGCCAACTCTGGCTTCCACATAAAATAGCCCAAATCCTCAAAACTCCCTTCCAGATGTATGTAACCTTTCATTTTATAGAAGCAAAAAAAAAAAATGATTGTAAGGGAACTCAAGCAAGGGCAGGGCCAGCACCAAAGCCTGGGTCTACTGACTTCCCTCCATCCATCCACACTCTAGCCCAGGGCCTGGCATTCTGTTTCTCCTCACATCTCTGCAGAATGGATGGACATTACCACAACCCCTCTCCTTCAGAGACTCCAGATCCAATGCAACACTGTTTCAAATTCCAAAGAAAGGAAATCAAACTGGAGGCCCCTGTGGTCAGAAAGCTTGATGCCCAAGTACAGAGCTTCCTGTGAGGACCACACCCCATAGACCAGGGGCCACTGATGTTCTGCCCTCTTTCTCACATGGCAGCACTCAGTCTAGCATTTAATGTCTTCATTGCAGAGCATGAGTGGGGCCCAAGGAGGGCCACAGAAAAGCTGATGGTTCTGATGATGCAATTATTCCTCAACACGTAGGTACCATCATTCCAGACACAATTAGAACCTGTACATTTGAAGCTCACCGGCTCACAACAGAACTTCTGTGACATTCTGCCTTTCCCAATGGCGCCTTACCCCTTACTATATTTTATTCAACTTAGTACTGATTTTCCTAGCAGGACCTATAGGATTGGTCATAACATAAAACAGGAAAATTCTATACTTATTTTAATCTCCTCACACCCACTCTTTCATTTCACTTGACATTGTGTGCCATAACAAGTGATACTCCATAAATTCTACTATATTCAGCCCCAGACTTGAATTACTGTTGCTTTCACCTCTTTAAAAAAATTGTGAAACATGGAGTTTTCCTTTCAAGCTGTCTTTGCTCTGCAAAGCAGGTCTGAATGAGCTGCGTTTTTATGAGACACAAGCTTACCATCTACGCAAGCTTCATCAGCTTCTCAAACTTACGAGCACCAGTGTCTAAGGGTGCTTTTAAAATCATCTTCTGCCTAAGGAATTATAATAATGACCTGAGAAATGGCTCGTGAAACAAATTCTACTCTATGCAAGCTGTTCCTACTACCCCTGAATAAGTCTCTTGAGGAAGGAGATGAAAGATCTCACAGAATCACCTGGAAAAGAATTTTTGTAAAATTTTTTAAAAGAACATTTTTCCTACAGGGCTAATCGAGGGAGTTCATTGAGGACATCACATTTGAGTAGAAAAGATTTATACTGCGATCAACTGAGAGATGAAAATGCCGTTTCTACTTTTTGAACTGGTGGCATCTATGGGGCATGGACCTGGTGGCCAGTGATGATCTCATGTCCATACTAGGAGCCCCTAGTGACTTCCTCCACACTTATGACCAAAGTCCAAACTCCTCGTTTTGGCTTGCAGAGCACTTCCACTGCCCTTGTCACAATCTGAAATGATCTCTGTCCCACATGCCTGGTCACCACGCATCTACCCCATTGGAATAGCAGTTCCATGAGGCAGAACCCTTATCTTATTCATTTTTCCACCTTCAGTGCTCAAAGCAAAATAGGTGCCCAATAACATGGTGTGTTAACAATAGGAACACGGGACATATCCAGTGTCCTGTGAGGCTCCCTCACATCCTGCAGTGATTTTATGCCACCTGAGGCCTAGGAAAAAATCAGCCCTTGCAGTGGAGGGCAGGAAATGAATTAATTCTGTGCTGCTCTCTGGAGCCTACTGGCCAAACCCCCTACACATGTGACCTTGGTACAACCTAAAGGCATGGCTGAGGAGAATGAAAACTAGGTCCCCTTGGCTTTAGGTCTGATAAACACCTCTTGGGCTTCTGTCACCCTCAAGCAGGCAGAGCAGAGGACTTCTTTCAGGAACACATCAGCACACAGGGTCTCTAAGCTTTGCTGTCACTGACTCGCAGGCATGAAACTACTTATGTCCCCAGAAGCTGCTTTTATGCCCCCACCTGCACAGTCAGGTGCAAGATTCTCCTGAAGTAGCCACACTGAAGATTGTCATCACAGCCCCCAGCAGTGTGAACTCCGATTACCAAATATGGAAGAAGAGGAGTTAGTCCCCAAAGCCCCTGATTACTGGCTTTTACTCGTCAATGACTGGTTGAATTCCCTAAAGGCCTGTGTAAACTGCCGTCATTCCAGGAATTCCTCTGAAAAGCTTCTCAGTGACCAACTCCAGGATGAGGAACACTCAGTGTGGACAATCTCTCCTCTCATGTCTGAATGCCGAGACAGACACTGGTTGCAACCGTCGACAATCTGAGGTCTGTCTGAACTAGTGTCTCAATGTTAGCATGTGGAGTTTTCCTATATAGGGATGGACCAGTTGGTGGAAACTCTTCTCTACAGTTTCATAGCATTTACAGTGGCAGCAACTCCTTTGCTGAGTGAGGCAGAGATGAGTGCAATCTTAGGACCTAAAACTGCAACTAAAAAGAAAACATTTGATGTGATTTTTGTGATCAAAAATATATTATTTGAAATAATTAAAGTCCAGTAGAGGACCTCACACTGAAGGTCATTTTCAAAGACATTCCAAAAGATACCAAGTGAAAAGTTCTGAAAATTTCCATGTTGAGACAGAGGGCAAAGCTTCAAATCTGATGTGAGCAGTAATGCCACCATTAGACCACTGTGTCTGTGATAGTTGAGTTTCTGAGTGTGCTGGATCAGATCAGCGTCCCCAGTTCTATACTCTTCTTTGCTAGACCCTCTGCCATCTGGCTTTGCAGAGCCTGTCCCCATGGGTGGAGTGTATTTCTCTGCCCAAATGATGTCGAGTTTGGCCTTGTGACTTGCTTTGGCCAATAGGATGTGAGCAGAAATGAGGCTTTAAAAGCTCTTGCTGGCATAAAGAGAATGCCCCCACGTAGGCCCCGCCCTTTCAAACTGGCACCTGAAATGAGACAGGTGGAAGAGACTGGGCCCCAGTAGAAGCCTGGAATCCAGCATGGCCAGACCAAGCCTGGCCTCCATCAGTTAAACCACAGTCAGCCCTCAGAACCGTGAACCAGAGAATAAATGCTATTTTCTGTCAGCCATTGGGTTTGGGGGGGTTGTCTGTAATGCAGAAAAATCTGACTGATACACTGAGCTAGAACTGTTAGTGAGGGAACATAAGCTGCTTCTGAAATCCCACTGAGGCTGCACAGCACCCAGGAGTCGTTTGTATTCTTATCTAGGTCTTTGCAATCTTCAGAAAGTGGTTTCACCGGTTGGCTGTTTGTCCAGGGTAAAACTATTAACTACATCATAAAGTCTGCATACTAGTTCAAGGACTCAAGGAGGCATGGGAACTGGTTTAAGAGAAACCCTGGAAAAAGGGAAAGAAAAGAGGTCTTGGAGTCAGACCTACCAGACTCTGAATCTCCCCATGTAAATTGCCATCTGCGTAAGCACAGTGCGTTTCTGTTCCTCAGTGTCCGCACCTGCAACGTAGGGCTACTCTTATTGTGAAGATTAAGTTGTGTAAGTCACGTGCCTCTTGTTCATCACAGGTTTTCTAGTTTCAGCCCCTTTCCCTATATGTACTCTAAAGATGTGAGAAAGCTGAAGGATGTAAGAAAGCCTAAAGGTAGGAGAATGCCAGTCAGCACAGGAGGCCTGGAGACCCAGCTGGGAGCTCTAAAGTCTTCAATCTGCCACAGGGCAGCGGCCACAATCGACGGTGCATTCAATTTTCAAGATCGAGTGCAGTCTCACCATTTCCCCCAAGAACTTGGGAGTAGATTTACATTGCCTATTTTTTTCCAGGAATCCCTTCCTGACACTTGAAAACACAATTTTTGGTAAGAGAAACAGGTATTCACAAAATTGACCTCATTTACAGCTAAACCTCTGAAAGAATTGTACCATACTTGCTGTAGTCTAAAATATACTTATCAACCTCCAAAAGAATCTTACTAATTAGATTCCCCTAAATCACGCCACTCTGGATTTCTAGTAATAGGAACATGTTTCTTTAAAGAATCTACAAGGAATTTGGAGTGGCCCGAACAATGGACTGATCCGTTGCATATATGATTTTTTTTTAAACAATTCTATCTAGAACATCCCCTTCACTGGTTTTTAGATTTCTAAGTTTTACCCAAATATAAGATACTGCTCCTCAAAATGCCTAGAGGGATGTAATTGGATATGATGCATGTACCATTTCCCTCAGACAGAAAGAACCTGGCTCTTTCCTCTAAACCACAGTGAGACATTTGGGGGATAGTCGGTGTTTGAGGGATGATAGAATAATGTAGAGACCAAAGAAGCCACAGAATTGTAAAGCAGGACAACTGCATTTTCAAATGCAAATTTCCCACAATGCTTGTCATTGTGCATCTTAATAATGAATGACAATATTTCACAAACCATGAGCTCTAGACCAAGTTTGTGGTCAAGTAACGAAATCCTAGAAGGGCATATTTCTCATCAAAAATCAATTTGTTCTCCTGCTGGAGCTGTACGTAGTAAGCAAACACAGGATAGCATGAAGTTGTAACGTGCCATGAAAACCTGCCGGGGCCAGAAGTTTAGGATGTGCTTTTAGTGGTAATGATATCCACTTAAACATACATGTTAAAGATTTATTTTGATGGATCTCTTTAGGAAGTTGGAACTTTTGTGTAGACTCCAAAGTGTTCCTGATAGAAATATAGATATAAATATCTACTTTATAAATAAATATAAATACTGGTCACACAGTATTTCACTTATGTAACACCTGACAATTTTTTCTTGAAAAGTAGAATGGCATTCTGGCACGTAAGGGCATTTGGAATTCATCACTCCCTTCTGACAAGTAAAAGGCTGAACAAACTGAAAAAAATTTAAAAATCTTCTTAGATCCATCAGAGAAGTGAGGTCACGGAGCAAACCACTATCCCTTTAACTTGGAGAGACAGGTGAATACAGAGAATCACAACTTACCACAGCAGAAACTCCTAAGCAGAAACCTCCACAGGGAGCCAGCACCACGGGAGGAAAATCTAAACTGTAATTGAGGAATTGGTGGAGCTTGGAGTAGACAATTCTGTGTCAACTTCAAGAAAAGATAACTGTGATCTGACTAGCTCGATGAGCTAACTCAGGAATAGTCGGAGGAGCTGCAATTCACAAAACACAAGCTCTGGCAGACCACAGGCAAACCCAGAAAACAAAGGAGGCGAGCTTGCTTTTATGGAGAAAAGGGGACTATGGGCAGGACTGTTTTAAGTGAAAGTGCATTGGAGGAAAGTAAGAGTTCAGGGTGGTGGTGTCTTCTCATTGGCTGAGCTACAGAGTTTTCCATTGGCTGGGCTTGTTGCTGGGCGAGAAGAACATCATCCTTCCTCTTGATGGGGGTAAAGTAGAGGCACCTTCCTGTTGGAGACGCAAATGTAGTCTCTTCTATTCGGGATAATTGACAATGACTGGTGGGGTGTAAGAACTCGCCCTACAGGCCTTCCCAGATCCAATTTTAATTGACGTTTCCTTTATTAATTTTCACGTCTGAAAGTTAAAAATTCCACGGGATAGGGTGGGGGCTAGTCTTAGGGTGGCCCCACACACTTTTGTAAATTTTACCTCACCAGGTTCTCACAGTGAATGCAGAGAAAAATCCCCTCGTGCTACCTGCAGGGGAGGGGGAAAGGAGCTTCTCTGAAATATGCCACTCTGTTCTTAACAAGGCCTGCCTTCAGGAGAAACTACTTTACCAGAGCCTAACCTGCTGAGGTTTATTTAGAGCCTAACCTCCCTGGGGGAAGGGCAATATTCTACTTCAGCCAGCTCTAGGCATCCACATGGGGGAAGAGAAATACCCAACTCCAGCCACTCTAGTTATCTTATCCACCTGAGGGGGAAAAGGGGGAACTAAGAAGCACTTGTGGTATTCACAGTTCAGAAGCCCAGGCTCAAAAAAGACTGAGACCTAATCACAGGACTATAGAATGCTCCCTCTCCCCACCACCTCCCCTCCACCTTATTAAAGGTCTATTTACTGCAGTCCCATTTGCCCAGTACATCATACATCATGTCCAACTATCAAAGAAAACTTACAAGGCATACTAAGAGGAAAAAAATAAAGCACAGTTTGAAGAGACAGAGCAAGCATCAGAACCAAACTCAGATATGGTAAAGATGTTGGAATGATTAATATGCTAAGGATTCTAATGGATCAAGTACATAGCATACAAGAACAGATGCACATTATAAGCTGAGAGATGGAAATTCTAAGAAAGAATCAGAAAAAAAAAAATTCTAGAGCTCAGAAGTATTGTAACAGAAATGAAGAATGCCTTTGATGGGCTCATTAGTAGAGTAGACACAGATGAAGAAAATCTCTGACCTTGAGGGTATAGAAGCTTTGGAAGTTAATAGAAACTTTTTAAAAAATGGGAAAACAAAGAGAAAAAGACTAAAAAAAAAACAGAGAAGAATATTCAAGAACTGTGGGGCAATTACAAAGAGTATAACATGTGTATAATGGAATACCAGAAGGAAAAGAAAGAGAGAAACAGAAAAATATTTGAAACAATAATGGCTGAGAATTTCCTCCAGCTTAATGTCAGACACCAAACCATAGATCCAAGAAGCTTAGAGAACACCAAGGAGGATTAAAACAAAACAAAAACAAAAAAATCAAAACTACACCTAGGCATATTGTATTCGAACTATAGAAAATCCAAGATAAATAAAAAAACCTTGAAAGAAGCCAGAGGGAAAAATGTACCTTACATATAGGGGATCAAAGATAAGAAATACAGCCAACGTCTCAGAAACCATGCAAGCAAGAGAGGGGAGTAAAATATTTAAAGTGTTGAGAAAACAAAACCACCAACCTAGAATTCTGAACCCTGTAAAATTATCCTTCAAAAGTGAAGGAGCCATAAAGACTTTCTCAGACACAAAAATTGAGGGAAATTGTTTCTGGTAGACCTGCCTTGCAAGAAAAGAAGTTCTTCAGAGGGGAGGAAAACAGTATAAGTCAGTCACAAATCTACATAAAGAAAGGAAGAGCATTAGAGAAGGAATAAGTGAAGATAAAATAAAAACTTTTATCATTCTTATTCTTAATTGATTTAACAGATTTTTAAAAATAGCAACAATGTATTCAATTATATATATGTATCTATCTATATCTATGTGTGTGTGTGTGTGTATATATATATATATATATATATATTAGGAGATAGCATAGGAGAAAATCTAGAAACCATTTGTATGGTGATGACTTTTAGATACAACGTCAGAGGCTCAACTGATAAGCTGGCCATCATTAAAATTAAAACTTCTGGGACTTCCCTGGTGGCACAGTGGTTAAGAATCTGTCTGCCAATGCAGGGGTCATGGGTTTGAGCCCTGGTCCAGGAAGATCCCACATGCTGCAGAGCAACCAAGCCCATGTGCCACAACTACTGAGCCTGTGCTCTAGAGCCCGTGAGCCACAACTGCTGAAGCCTGCGCACCTAGAGCCCGTGCTCCACAACAAAGAGAAGCCACCGCAATGAGAAGCCCGGGCACCGCAATGAAGAGTAGCCCCCGCTCACCGCAACTAGAGAAAGCCCACGCGCAGAAACGAAGACCCAATGCAGCCAAAAATAAATAAATAAATAAATAAATAAATAAATAAATAAATAAATAAATAAATAAATAAATAAATAAATAAATAAAATTTTAAAAAAATTTAAAACTTCTGCTCTGTGAAAGACATTGTCAAGTGAATGAAAGACAAGCCAGGCAGGGAGAAAATATTTGCAAAAGACATATCTGATAAAGGACCGTTTTCCAAAAATAAACAAAGAACTCTTAAAACTCAGCAATAAGAAAATGAACAACTTGATTTAAAAATGGGCAAAAGATCTGATCAGATGCCTCACCAAAGAAAATACACAGATGGCAAATAAGCTTATGAAAAGATGCTCTGCATCATATGTTATCAGAGAACTGCAAATTAAAACAATAAAGAGATACCACTACACAGCTATTAGAATAGCCAAAATCTGGAACACTGACAACACCAAATGCTGGTGAGGATGTGGAACAACAGGAACTCTCATTCATTACTGATGGGAATGAAAAATGGTACAGCTACTTTGGAAGACAGTCTGGCAGTTTCTTACAAAACTAAACATACTTTTACCATATGCTCCAGCAATTGTGCTCCTTAGAATTTATGTAAAGATGTCCACATAAAAACCTGCACACTGATTATTCATAATTGCTTTATTCAGAATTGCCTAAATTGAAAGCAACCAAAATGTCGTTTAGTAGGTGAGGGAATAAACGAACTGTGGTACATCCAGACAATGGAATATTAGTCAGTGATAAAAAGAAATGAGCTATCAAGATGTGAAAAGACACAGAGGAAACTTAAATATGTATTACTAAGAAAAAGAAGTCAATCTGAAAAGACTATACACTGTATAATTCAAACTGGAAGAGACGAAACTATAGACACAATAAAAGGATCAGAGGTTGCCAGGGGTTAGTGGGGAGGAAGTGATGAACTGGTGTAGCATAGAAGATTTTTTAGGGCAATGGCAGTATTCTTTATGATACTATAATTATAGATATATGTCATACTTTTGGCCAAACCTATAGAAAGTACAGCACCAAGAGTGAACCCTAATATAAACTATAGACTTTGGGTGATAACGATGTGTCAGTGTAGGTTCATTGATTATAAATAATGTACCACTCTGCTGTGGGATTGTGGTGGAGGCTGCATGTGGGGACAGGTGGTATACAGGAAATCTTGGTATTTTCCGCTCAGTTTTGTCATGAATCTAAAACTTCTCTAAAAAAATAGTCTATTAAAAAATAAATAAAATTAAAAAAAAATAAAATAATGTAAAGTAAAATAACGTAAAATAAACAGCTCTCAGCTATGACAGATGAGCATTTCCAGCTGCTATTTTTAGCATATTTTCTAAATGACAGTTTACCCACCAGTGACTTCAGTGTTCTTTTGGAATCCTAAATTCAGAAGCTCATTTTAAGAAATGATATTAAAGCAATTCCTGCGTGACAGCAAGCACATAAAATTCCAACTCTCTCAAGCACAGAGGCCTGGTAATTACTAAGGAATGTTTATCAGATGCAAAACTCTTCTTTGTGTAATAATGTCAGTAGTGGCTTTAATAACACGTTGAAGTTACAAAGCACTTTTCATGGTCATTAGGAATTCCCTTTAGTACTGCCCAGTGCATTTCATGTCAAAATTATACTCGGGCACATCTCTGACATATAATAAATACTGCATTTCCATAAAAAATGTAGAATGGACTTGATACATACAATATGGACGAATCTCACAGACAGTACTTTGAATGAAAGAAGCCAGACACAAAGTGTACATACGGGCACGATTCCATTTATACGAAGTTCAAGAACAGGCAAAACTAAGCTGTTTAGAAATCAGAACAATGGTTGTTTAAGGGGGGCTTGGCTTGACTGAAAGGGGTCATGATAGAACTTTCCAGGGTGATAGAAATGTTCTATCTTGACTGGGGAGTTGGTTACACAGGGATATGCATTTATTCAAATCTTCCTTCCTGATTCAGAAGAAGCCATGAAGAAATTCCTTCTAAATGGTTCGAGTGCCCAAAATGGGGCACAGGTGCCCAGATTGACTGCTCTTACTAGTGACCAGCGCTCACGTAAAGCAAGTGGACGAGTGAAGTTTGAGAAGGAGACTCCTAGTTTTCTGATCTGTCTGCAGCACAGGTGAGGGTGATAATCACTTTCATGATAAATATATTTTGTAAAAAAAAAAGAGAGAAGGAAGAAAACGAAGATGAAGAGAGTAAAAATTCCCCCTTGATAGATGGGAACGTGGGGAGCAGAGAAGGCGAGAAAGACCAGTGGGGGAGCCAGGCTGGCGATGGAGGAGGGGGCGGAGTCTGCCCAAGGTGGTGGGCAGGTAGAAGGAGGAGGCAAGTGACCCCTGCCCTGGGGCAGCAGAGTGAAGCAGCCCAACATGTTCGTAATTTTCTTCTCTGCAGGGTTAGAAACAACAAATCAAGAACCAGGACAACTGCAATCTTGACATATTGCTTAAGCTTCACAATGCCCCTCTATGCCGAATTGTGATTATATCCTAAGGATTAGTAGCAAACCATAAAATTTAAAGAACCTGTGGGTAGCTCTTTAGGGATAAGAAGGAAATAGGAAACCACGGAGACCACAGCCTTCTCCTCAGCTAGCCTCAGTGAGGGAGAGAAAGCCTAGGGTGAAACGGGCAGCGGCAGTTTTAAGGAAAAAGAAAAGAGAATGGTGGAATAATCCATATGGGCTGAATTAAAGAAGAAAATGAGAGCATGGGAGGTCATACGCAGGTGTGACAATTCATCCTTTGCTCACCTCTCCCCCCTCCCCACCACCAAAAATTAATGATAATGATTCATAAATCACCCCCCACACACACACAAAGCCCTTCTATTCCTATTGGGATGCCTTTTTTTTTTTTAGGCTAAATCATTGTGGAGAAAATTATTTTAAAATAATCAAAGGAGGCATCCCATAAAGTGACTGCTAGAGAAAAAAAGAAAGAAGAAATTCAAGATGTCACAATGGTTTGGGGGCCACTATTATACGACTGGTTTAATTTACTTCTCCTCAAGGGCAGAAGCCAGCCCTGTCTCAGAATTTATTTCTGCCTGGTCACCTTCTCCCTGCATCCCAGTCAATTCCTTCAGCAACTGTGTAACTTGTTTATACCCAAATTCAACTGCACTCATTTGTATGCTGCCTAGGAAATATGAGGTTGCTAAAGGTGTTTATTTTCTATAACCTGGGCTATCCAACAAGAACCTGAGCATAGGCTATCTCTGGCTTGCTTTCTGGAATCACAGTATTTATGCAACGTGATGCTTTTAGTTAACACCGAGCCCAAGCAGCACTATTCATAGGCTTCGTAGCTCAGATTCTCTCTCTCTAGTATGTGGGTGTATATATATAAATATAACATATATTTTATATAAATATTATATATATATATATACCATACAGGCCATATACACCAGAATATAAACACATTGTGCTAAGACTTCATCTTAGTTTTTATTACCCAGACAAAAAGGACCTTGGCCAGCCTCTGCCTCGGGTTTAACACATGAGTCATTCAGCCACTTCCAGAGCAGTAGATACTGCAACCAAATTATTCAGATGCCAACCTGGTCAGCTCCTGTAGACACAGACCCTCTCTCTGCAGGTGCAGAATGACATGCGCCCTTGAGCCCAAACCATAATGTTATGTAAGATGGCACCTTCTATTTTGGTTTCTCTCACAAATAAAGTATGGAGTAGCACGCTTGCCAAATGAGAACTACAACACTGCAATGTGTCAACGTGAGCGTTTTATAATTAACTATTAAATACATATTTTCCTTACTTTCAAAGAACGCTATGGTTAGGGAAAGCACAGTGTAACTGTCAGCATCCTGGCAGGAAACACAGTATGCTCAGATGGTTTAAATACAGATATTTGATGAAGGGACCACTTATAGAGATGTGGCAGGGTGGAAAGATAAGCAAGAGACACTGGGGCACCCTCAGGCCAAGGGGTGGAAATAGTGTTACCACAGTCCAGCGAAGGAGAGCTGGAGCTGCAAAGGGGAGGCTGCCCAGTGAACCATAGTCATGGAAGGGCACAGCCATGGCCGAAGTGGGGTGGGGGGGGAGGATAGGAGGGTAGGGAGTTAGGGGAGTGAGGGTGGGGAGGTGGGGACGGCTGAGAAATAGCCCAAGCACTTCCTCCCACCTTCCCATCCTGCAGTTACCCCAACTCTCCCCTCCCCTATCAGCCAAACCCAGAGTCTAGGCAGCAGGGACACTGGGGTGGCCTTGCACAGAGCAGGACAGAGAAGGGAGGGCAAGGGGAGGAGGGGGGAAACAGAAAAACCAAGAAACAAGGGGATTGCGCTGTTATAAAACACAACCTTCACCAAAGTTAACTCATTAGGTTATCACTTCTAAAGTGTCAGTTACTACAGACATAGCCCCAAAGATAGGGCAGCACACAGAAACGGCACAGCAGCCGGAATCGGT